>NW_024723430.1:732500-775000 GCF_018991925.1 Homarus americanus
GAGGGTTGTGGGAGGGCTGGAGGGGTTGTGGGAGGGCTTGAGGGTGTGGAGGGCTGGGAGGCTGTGGAGCGTGTGGAGGTTGTGAGGGTTGTGGGAGGGCTGTGAGGGGGGAGGGGTGGAGGGGTTGTGGAGGCTGTGGAGGGCTGTGGAGGGGCTGTGGGAGGTGTGAGGCTGTGAGGTGTGGAGGTGTGGGAGGGTTGTGAGGGGTGTGGAGGGTGTGAGGGGTCAGGAGGGTTGTGAGGGGTTGTGGGAGGGTTGTGAGGGGTGAGGAGGGTGGGAGGGTTGTGGGAGGGTTGTGAGGGGTTGGGGAGGGCTGTGGAGGGTTGTGAGGGGTTGTGAGGGGTTGTGGGAGGGTTGTGAGGGGTTGTGGGAGGGTTGTGGAGGGTTTGAGGGTTTGTGGGAGGCCAGAGGGTTGTGGGGGGGTTATTAGCCATTAAGTCTCTCGGGTTCGTAAGGTTAAAGTCCCTTGATACTTGGAGGATTTTCGCACTTAGTGTTAACGAGCCGTGACGTGTTGTAGCGTCTCTGGGCTGTTAAACTTGTGTGTAGGGGAGGGGTGAGGGGGGGTTGGGTGTGTGTATGCGTGTGTTTGTGTGTGTGCATGTGTGTGAGGGTGTATGTGTGTGTGCATGTACAGTATGTGTGTGTGTATGTACAATATGTGTGAGTGTGCATGTGTGTGAGGGTGTATGTGTGTGTGTATGTACAGTATGTGTGTGTGTATGTACAATATGTGTGTGTGTGCATGTGTGTGAGGGTGTATGTGTGTGTGTATGTACAGTATGTGTGCGTGGGTGGGTGGGTGTTAGGTTACTGCCGTCTGTGGGCCTTAATTATTATACTCGTAACTAATGATGAAATTCTACCTCGTGAGATGACTTAGATTAGATGTGCAGTTATTAAAAGCAGCTCTCAGAACAACATGGCGGCTTATCTTACGTGTAGCGAAGATAAATGTAGAGTTAAATTAGATTAAAAAAAATGTAGTTAGAAAATTAATTAACTAACGATAATGACAGTAATAATGGTAATATTTAGGAAGTGTTTTTTTTATTAATGTAAGAAACGCATCATATCTGTTGTGTTTATTGGGTAAAATATTTTAGACAACCTAACCTAACCTAACCTTGACCGTGACGACTGGGGCATATTAGGACTTTAATTCAAATCGCAATGGTTAGGTTAGGTTAGGTTAGGTTAGGTTTTATCAATCACCAATACTGGTAAACAACACAACATAACATCTGGCTAAAAAAAATTTATCCCCATATTAAGTCAGGTCAGATAAGGTTAGGTCAGGTCAGGTCAGATAAGGTTCGGCGAATTGAAAACTTTGTTAATGAATAGTTAGTACCAATTGGTCAGTTAAGGTAAATAAATGTTAGTAATCCGTAAATTTACGTAACTGCTCCCCCCCCACCCCCACCTCCACCTTCACTTAAACAAGGCAATTAACCTGCTTTACAATCCCTTGTTTTAAGCCTTCTCAACAGCCGTCAAGACAACCATTAGTTACATTTTCAGTTTCAAGAAATACCCATAAAAGCTCAATAGCCTTCTTAATGACCCCTCAGGAACACAGGTAGACTCAGGTAACACACTCAGGTTCCCACACAATGCCCTCTCTCTCTCTCTCTCTCTCTCTCTCTCTCTCGAGTTCTGAGCGCCACACTGGAGCTCAAATTACTCTTCGCTGGACAATGCTGCCCCGTATTTTATATTTCTAAAGGTGTGTTCATCTTTTAGTGTCGTATGTTGTGCATTTTATTTAGTTTTTTCGATTTATGAAAACTATGTATGTATGTGTGTGTGTGTGTGTGTGTGTGTGTGTGTGTGTGTGTGTGTGTGTAAGAACAAAGCAGCTACTGTGGGCGAGCAAGTCAACTCTGGGCAGTGAGGATGGCGAAGGTTAATTATATTGAAGTATTGGGAAGAGCTCTTGTAAGGCAGCCACGTACACTACTGAATGTCCGTCGCTGTCTGTCCGTGTTATTTTCCCCACAACCCCTGGACACACGGACATTACTGGCATACGGACATAACTAACAGTCACACGGACATAACGAACAGGTAAAAACGGATATAACTATCATACAGACAAACTAACAGACACACGGCTGAAAGCATATCCTCTCGTATGACAGGTGAGGGATAAAAGGTGTGTGTATTCGTCCACCTGTGTTCATATAGTGTTCAGTAAGTCACCTGTGTTCATATAGTGTTCAGTAAGTCACCTGTGTTCATATAGTGTTCAGTAAGTCACCTGTGTTCATATAGTGTTCAGTAAGTCACCTGTGTTCATATAGTGTTCAGTAAGTCACCTGTGTTCATATAGTGTTCAGTAAGTCACCTGTGTTCATATAGTGTTCAGTAAGTCACCTGTGTTCATATAGTGTTCAGTAAGTCACCTGTGTTCATATAGTGTTCAGTAAGTCACCTGTGTTCATATAGTGTTCAGTAAGTCACCTGTGTTCTCCATATTTCTTGTCTTCATCTAATCCATTTAATTTTTTTCCTCTTTTTTCCCTCACTATTTCTCCTTCTACTCTACCTCTTCCCTCTACCAAAACTCCTCATTGTGTTAAGTAATTCACGAATGATTTAAATAATTGAAGGTTTAAAATACGACTCAGATTAAGTGATAAAAAGTAACTCGTAAATGTTGTCATGGCAATTCGTTATTAAAATCGAGAGTGAACTTTGCCCATTATAACTCACCAGCCAGATGTTTCTCAGCTCCAATGGGGAAAGATCCGTGACACATCAAGTTCTCATCAACCTCATAAATTCGTGATGTAAATTCCTCTCGTTGTAAATTGTTTTGCTGGAACCTCGGGTGGAATAAGAATGGCGTGGTGTTGTTGAATATATTACATTCTAGTACTGCTCTTAAGACAGATGGCCCGCCTCCCTTTGGCATCCTTAGTGCTTCTGGTGATGATGGTGGCAGTGGTGGAAGTGGTGATGATGCAGGCAGTGGTGGGAAGTGGTGATGATGTGGTGGCAGTGGTGGAAGTGGTGATGATGGTGGCGGTAGAAGTGGTGATGATGGTAGTGGTATTGATGGTAGAGGTGATAATGGTGGTAGTAGCTGGGTGGCTATCACACCTCACTTACCTTCCCTTTCTTCTTTGCTTGTAATCTCACTTCCGGGTTCAGTCCTTCGGCAGCCATAGATAGCAATTATTCCCTGCGCGCCTCATTATACACTTCACAAAACTTAAAGAAACCTGAAATGTGTGTATAAAGTTTAGTGTTAGTTATACAGTAAAAGAATTACGCCTCAGTTTTCTCGGTGGTGGTGTATGGGGGAGGTGTGTGTGAGGTGATGGATTATTTGTGGTAGTCTCGCTGTCTGGGGAGGCTTACCGTCTGTTTTATCACTTCGTCAGCAGGGATAGTCTCACACTACTAACTTATGGCTATTATTATTTTTTACTGTTTTATTTGGTTAGTTTAGGTTAGTTTTGGTTTGGTTTGGTTTGGTTAGGTTTGGTTTGGTTTGGTTTGGTTTGGTTTGGTAGGTTCATGTTATAGGAACGACCCCCACTACCCTCCCACTACCCCGCCACGACCCCCACGACACAACTTTCTGTAGACTGGGTAGTGATGGGAGGCGTCTGTGGTGATGATGTGACTGTCAATGATTCTCTCAGAGCTTGGTCGTTACCCGAGGCTTTACCTGTTACTTGGTTCACCTGTCTCACGGTTATTATCCTCTTCTTTGAGGTTTGTCTGTCTACTCATTATCTGCCCTACACAAATGTGGGATAGATAGATAGGTAGATAATAGATAGATAGATAGATAGATAGGAAGGATTCTGTTTAAGGAGATTTAATGTCAACGACACTCGCCAAGAGGATTTATTGTATTCCTTTAAATAAAAGACTGATTGATGGTAATTTGTGATGCAACAATTCTTGGTAAGGTTATGTGTATTAATAGCCAGTGACATGTGGAGTAGTGGGCGAGGTGAGGCGGGGAGTGTGTTGCCTGTCTGTCTGTCTGGCACACTTGGAGTCTGGCAGGCACTGATCTTGGCACTGTGGGCACGACGCCCCTTGCTGCCCCGTGGCACTCAGTGTAGTTTCTCCCAGCGGTGTGAGTCAGTGTAACGCCTGGCGCTGTGTGTCAGTGTATCGCCTGGCGCTGTGTGTCAGTATATCGCCTGGCGTTGTGTCACGTTCGATCATGGTGATGGTGATACGTGATTATTATATCAGTGTTGTGTTAATGTGAATCAGGCTTATATTATGGTCGTGTATGTATCCATAGTCTCAGCCTCCAAGTGTTATAATACACTGTACTGGTGGTGTTATCTGTGCTCTCTGTAGCTGTGTGCGTCCCTACAGTCGGAATACACCAAGCCGGGTGTTATCCTCGTAAAAATATGTGTTATGTGTATTGTAAGTTACTCTAGAATTACACCAATTGGGATAATAATTTTGTTCTACGTGTGTCGTACTTTTGAATGATAAATGTGAACAGTGAGTTGGTACAATGTTGACAAGTGCCAATAACTTCCATGCGCCATAAAGGTTGTTTTGTGTCGTGGTTGGGTGTAAGTGAAGCTGTGAACGGTATCTTGATTCAGTATTTCAATAAGGTCACAATTAAAGTTGATAAATATTACATGTGGTGGAAGGTGTTATTATTCTCGTGTCCGATGTTGCCTCCATAAGTGTCAAGAATTGTGTGCAGTGTAGTGTACCGGGAGGAACAGTAAGATTCTAGTGCAATGTTTTTTAATGCCTTATTTTGGGATAGTGTCAAAATTCTTCAAGTAAGAGTTGTAGAAGTGTGTGTGTGTGTGTGTGTGTGTGTGTGTGTGTGTGCTGTAGATAAAATGCCTTGAGAAGGTTCACTTTACAGAGATAAGTGGGGCCACGTTTATCAATGAACATTCCTGGGCAGCTGTACTTCTGGGGAGCGTCGTGGAGGATGGGGGGTGGGGGTCACTGGCAGAGAATTTAGTTTTATTTGTTTGGGTCAGATGATGTCGTGTTTGAGTCAGATGATGTCGTGTTTGGGTTAGATGATGCCGTGTTTGAGTCAGATGATGTCGTGTTTGGGTTAGATGATGCCGTGTTTGGTCAGATGATGTCGTGTTTGAGTCAGATGATGCCGTGTTTGAGTCAGATGATGTGAGTCAGATGATGTCGTGTTTGAGTCAGATGATGTCGTGTTTGAGTCAGATGATGTCGTGTTTGGGTTAGATGATGCCGTGTTTGAGTCAGATGATGTCGTGTTTGGGTTAGATGATGCCGTGTTTGAGTCAGATGATGCCGTGTTTGAGTCAGATGATGTCGTGTTTGAGTCAGGTGATGCCGTGTTTGAGTCAGATGATGTCGTGTTTGAGTCAGATGATGTCGTGTTTGGGTCAGATGATGCCGTGTTTGAGTCAGATGATGTCGTGTTTGGGTCAGATTATGTCATGTTTGAGTCAGATGATGTCGTGTTTGAGTCAGCTGATGCCGTGTTTGAGTCAGCTGATGCCGCACGTGTTCAGGGCATGAGACTCAGACAGACAGGTGGGAGGTGAAGTGTTTATACGTCTGTCCCGGATATTTTTATCAACCAGAAAATCTTTATAGAGAAGAAAATCTAAACAAATCTAATTTGGTCTCAAGCAATCAGTATCAGCTTTACGTAACTTAACCTAACCTAACCTAACCTAACCTAACCTAACCTAACCTAACCTAACCTAACCTAACCTAACTGGCGGATGTAAAGTAGAGAAAAATATTAACGTTGAAAATGGCATCAAAATTACAGTGAGATTCTACCTTAACTTTATACGTTAGAGGACAAAATAACATAGACTTTATCTAAACTGAATACGTTCATCACTACCGGTTAAGAGTCAGAATAACACTGAGACTACATTAACTAGATACGTTCACTGACCATCAGTTAGGTTAGGTTAGAGTGGTGATTCCTTGCTGTGATCTGTCTGAGTACTTTACACCGTATTTGCAAAGAAAAACAAAATCCCTTATGCGTGAAAAGCACTATCCGTCATGTCAGGAGAGGCGGTTGTGGAATAAACACGTGGACAAAAATAGAAGTTAGGTTTGTGTAGTTCCTGAATGTTAAGTCGTATAAATAAAAATAGTTCAGTAGTTTAAGAAAAGGTCAAGATTAAGCCAGTGTAAACACGTTGAGTGGCGGCAGGTGGAGGTGTTGGCAAGGTGAGGGAGAAAATGCAGCCCCTCTCCCTCCCTCTCTCCCTCCCTCTCCCTCACCTTCTCTCTTCCTGCTGAATGTAAATCTGGCACTCCACTCACCTACACTCACTCAGTCTTCCTGTTTTATCGAGAGGGAAATAGATTTTAAGTTTTGATACAATATATTACATCAAGTTGAACAAATATGAAGTCATTTTAGACATAATTTTCATCAATTTAATATATTTCACGGCATCAAGGTATCAATAATTTTACTTTTATTAATATTGTTTATAATAGTGATAAAACAAACAACTCGAGTGTAAACAAGTTGCCAATATATAGATGCCAGGGACTTTTATCCTGTATTACTCAGTTTACTCATTAAGGTGACAATCCAGGTGAATTTACATGAATATTTGGTAAACAGTGAGATCAGTCAGTCCTTATATACGGATGGATAGACTGACATTCGGATATTCGTGACGGGATATTAACAGAACTTGGTATCTTAATATTTCTTTCTAGTCATTATATAGCTTCATATAACAAGGAATCTGTGTTACATTATAGCCGCCACATTGTATACATTGTATTGGTTGGTTGTGAAGGTGACAGCACAGAGTGTGGGTGTCAGTGCCGTCAACAACCCTCCTCCTCCACCACCACACGGTCACTGACATCACTGTTATTGGCAGCAGTGCCATTGAGGTCACCGCCTCTCCTTGTGTATATTGCTTTAGGTGGTGGAGGTGTCTTAACGGCGCGGTCTTTATTATTGATTGTGATCTTATCTCACTAAGACCCCCAGACATGATTAAGACCCCCAGACATGACTGAGACCCCCAGACATAACCAAGACCCCAGACATCACTAAGACCCGTCGACATAACTAAGACCCCTAGACATGATTAAGATCCCAGACATGATTAAGATCCCAGACATGACCTAAGACCCCCAGACATGACCTAAGACCCCAGACATGACTAGGAGCCCCAGGCATGACTAAGATTCCCAGACATGACTAGACCCCCAGGCATGACTAAGACCCCCAGACATGACTAGGACCCCCAGACATGACTAAGACCCGTCGACATAACTAAGACCCGTCGACATAACTAAGACCTCCAGATAAGATTAAGACCCCAGACATGACTGAGACCCTCAGATAAGATTAAGACCCCAGAAATGACTAAGACCCCCAGACATAACCAAGATCCCAGACATCACTAAAACCCCCAGACATCACTAAGACCCGTCGGCCATAACTAAGACCTCCAGATAAGATTAAAGACCCAGAACTGACTAGAGACCTCAGATAAGATTAAGACCCCAGAAATATTAAGACCCCCAGACACCACCAAGGATCCCCAGACATCACTAAAACCCCCAGACATCACTAAGACCCTAGACATGTTAAAAAAAAATATTTACAATTTACATAAAAAAAACAAAGGCAGTTTTTGTAGCAGAATAAAAGTATATCTTTAGGTAACTGAACCTGTGTATCAGAAGCAGAAAATACAAGTCTTGAAGTTTGCTCTTTAACTGTGTTGTGTTCGAGCGACTTCCCGGAACTGCTGCAATAAGGCGCCAGGTGTAGCGGTCTCTGAGTCCCTGTACAGCTTCTAAGACTCACCGGAAAAGCACACACCTGTCGTAGCACACACCTGTTGTAGCACACACCTGGCGTAGCACACACCTGAAGTACCACATACCTGTACACCTGACGTAACACACCTGAAGTCCCACATACCTGACGTAACACACACACCTGACGTACCACACACCTGACAACACACACACACACACCTGACGTACCACACACCTGAAGTACCACACACCTGACGTAGCACACACCTGACGTAGCACACACCTGACACTTTTCCTTTGTGTGACTGACGATACATGGAATTGTACGTTACAGTGTATTACAGCCGTACGGTACAGTGCATTACAGCCGTACGGTACAGTGTATTACAGCCGTACGTTACAGTGTATTACAGCCGTACGGTACAGTGTATTACAGCCGTACGGTACAGTGTATTACAGCCGTACGGTACAGTGCTTCCTTGTGCGTTGAGAAAGAAAAAGGAAAGCTAATTCATCTGTTATGATTGAATATAATAACACGGTAAGGTGTGATATATGAATGGTGTAATGAAGAAAAATGGTCCTAATTCCTTCTGGCTGAGTAATTAATTGTTCTGGTTAATGGTGGTAGTGGTGTTTGTGGTGTGTTAATGGTGGTAGTGGTGTTTGTGGTAGTGTTAGAGGTCATGGTGTGTTTATGGTAGTAGTAGTAGTGATAGTAGTAGTGGTAGTAGTAGTGGTAGTAGTAGTGCTCGTACCTGCAATCAGCATACCATTAACCTCACGATTATTTGAGAAACGTAATTTTCACAACACATAAATAAAAATTCTGTAAATAAATAATACAAAGATTTATTGAAGGCTCCCGGTAATAATAATAATAATAATAATAATAATAATAATAATAATAATAATTTTAATAACTACTAATAATGATGATGATGATGTGTAGATAAGCCTTATATGACGTGCATTGTTCTTGCATATTTACGTTAATAAAATACCTTCACGTTAAGTAGCATAATTTTCGAGGCAGGTGAAGCAATGTTTGGACAGGTGTGATCAGAATTCTATCTACGTGCTTCAGCGAGTCGTGTCAGGTCGGCTAATTTGAACCAGATGTTGGATGGTATTTTGGGGGCCTTGAGACGCTGGTGGTAGTGATGGTTGTGATTGTGGTGGATGGTGGTAGTGTGTGTGGTGGATGGTGGTAGTGAGTGTGGTGGATGGTGGTAGAGAGTGTGGTGGGTGGTGGTTGTGACTGTGGTGAATGGTGGTGATAGGCAGGTGTAATGGTTAGTATATGTGTGTGGTACTGTAGGTAAGTGTAAATATAACACACACTACCACACACACACCACTCTGATCACACTCACTACCACACACACCACTCTGATCACACTCACTACCACACACACCACTCCTCGGGACTCAGGTGTACACGAAGGAGATGAACACCTTGACCTCTCACCTTTGCACTTACCTGGCGTGGGTCTTATATGATGGAGCCTCATTCATGGCATTATTCTTCCTTCAATACTCAAAGTTAATTCATTTATGCATCCTGGGATTAAGGTCTTGGTGTTTCAGGTGATTTTGAAACAAGTAGCGGTGGTTTGTGTCTTGTTTAATGTGAATAGTCGTGTAATATATATTGGGTGTCCCAGAGAAATGTCGCTCCGTGTCTCACTCCCTCCTTCCCTGCCTGCACCCCGAGACACTGTGAGTTGGAGGGAGGAAGGCAGGGTCATTTTTCTGGGACACTCAAGAAATTTCTCCTTCCTCTACTCACTATATCTACATCTGACGGGGGAGGAGATCGGGTATGTCGGGGGGAGGGGGGGGGTCACTTACCTGCGGCAGGTGTGTGTGTCAGGTGATAGGAAATTCTATCCCTGTAAGTACTTTCTCTCATGTACTTTCTCTCATCAACGGGATCAATATACCTCATAACGAAATCCTTTTGTCCTTTCAGCTCCAAACTTCATTCACCCCTTGAGTACCATATCTTAACCCCTTGAGTACGTTCGTCAAAGGGTTAAACACATAGGTGTAAAAAATACTCTTTCCACGTCCAGAGATTCACTGTTTAGACACAATTGATCGAATTAATGGTGAGATAAGGGGGATTTATCTAAAGCTGGTAGGGTTAATGTGGTGGCGTGGAACAGTGCCTGGCGTGGAACTGTGGTGTGGGGTGGAACTGTGGTGTGGCGTGGAACTGTGACGTGGCGTGGAAGTGTGGTGTGGAACTGTGCCTGGCGTGGAACTGTGGTGTGGCGTGCAACAGTGCCTGGCGTGGAACTGTGGGTGGCGTGCAACAGTGCCTGGCGTGGAACTGTGGGTGGCGTGCAACAGTGCCTGGCGTGGAACTGTGCTCGTGGGTCTATATACACAGGTAAATAAAACTAAAGATTAATTTCATCCACATATTCTGAGGGTAATATTGTTCACTCCTAGGTGACGGTGTTGTACTGTATGAATGGTCAGTGTGGTTAATGATTCAGCTGGTTCAAGTGTAGTTAGCGTGAGAGTTGGGTCCCTGGTGTGTGTTGTGGTGGTAGTGTTGCGTAAGTGTTGTGGTGGCGTGGTATGTTGGTGGTTGGTTCCTGAGTGTTTTCGTACTGTGGAGATGTTAGTTGTAGTGGTGTGTTGTCAGATGTGTGATAGAAGCACAGTTGTCAGGTGTGTGTGTGTGGTAGAGGTGGCAGGAGGTAGTGTAGCCAGGTGTGTGGTAGAGGTGGCAGGAGGTAGTGTTGCCAGGTGTGTGGTAGAGGTGGCAGGAGGTAGTGTTGCCAGGTGTGTGGTAGAGGTGGCAGGAGGTAGTGTTGCCAGGTGTGTGGTAGAGGTGGCAGGAGGTAGTGTAGCCAGGCGCCCAAAAACTTTAACGAGCGCCATAACTTCTGACGTGTGAAAAAAAATGAGACTTGGGCGTGTCGGGATAAAACGGTGCCATTAAAAAGTGGATTACACACACACACACACACACATACACACACACACACACACACACACACACACACACACACACACACACACACACACACACACACACACACACACACACACACGTAATTAAAAGATAGAGAAAAAAATTTAAGTGTATTTCTAAAGTACTCCAAACGTACAAACTAATGTGTGTGTATTTTTTGTAGTACAGTGTAAAATGTACTACAACAGGTATATCAGTACTTACCTGACGTGTGTACCTCAACCTGTCTGGGGAAGAGTAATGAATTTGTATTTTTTGTAGTAACTTAAATGTTTATACACTTATACAACTCTCTATCCTCATACTTCAGGGTTGATTTACCTGAGTGGTGACATAATATTTTTTTTATTCATCAAAATATTCTTTGGTTAACATCTGTGGACAGGTAATTGCCATACAGAGGTAAATAAATGTAAAACAATCTTATTCTTTAAGTTTATTACGGTTTAATTTGTTATCGTAGTTAAAACATCATCTTATTAACTAGTAAGATCAAATGTTCTAAGGTGTTTTTTTTTCCTAAGACAGAGTAAACTTAACGCCAAATCCTGTGCTAATTACTATCCTCCGCTGTTTTGGGCAGTTTTGAACACAAGTTGAACAATAGTAAAGGAGTGTAATCAGACCTGACGTGTGAACATTCTAAATGGGATGTTATATAGATGTGTTTTTTGTAGATTCATTTAGAGTTCTGGACCCTTGGGCTTTGTAGAGGTGTGGTAGGGTGTAGGGGTGGTAGGGGTGTAGAGGTGTGGTAGATATGTAAAGGCGTGGTATGGGTGTAGGGGTGGTAGGGGTGTAGAGGTGTGGTAGGGTGTAGAGGTGTGGTATGGGTGTAGGGGTGTAGAGGTGGTGGGGTAAGGGGAGGAGGGGTGTGGGGGTTGAAGGGTGGTAGGGGTGTAGAGGTGGTAGGGGTGGAGAGGTAAGGGATAGTGTGGTAGCTATTGTGGCATCCTTGTCATACCATCACATGCATACAGGTGTATCAGCACGCACTACTCCTGCAGGTAATCATATCACGTTATCTAAGGCCAGTGATCCCATCCAACATAGTGTTACATGTTGAAAAACCCACAATAAGATTATAATCAACATTACCCCCCCCCCCTGACAAGACCCATCACACACACACACACACACACACACACACACACACACACACGTTCACTGTACATGGCTGGAATAATGACGGGAGGACCGACGTACAATGATACACCACTGTTGAAAATACCACGATTAATTAGCTCGTGGGGGCTTGTTTTTTTTGTTTTTTTAGAACTCGTTTTTACCGGGTGTGTACTTACGAGCCCCGGTAATCCACAAGTCACCCCGGTTAGTTTTGTTTAAGTCGTGCATGAGGTGGAACTAGCAGCCCCGGGGGGAGGAATCTTACTCACAGATTAAGCCAGATGATAACTTGAACTATGTTGTGAATTACTCTACAATGGACGACATGCTTTCTGTTGCCTTTCGGTGTTCCAGAGGGGGATTAAGAGGTTGTTTTTGGCCGTGGGTGTGTACGCTTTTGTGTTTTTCTTTACTTGCTTTGTGCGCCGCGTGTTTTACTACATATGTTTATAAGCACCTGGGTGTGTTTTTATTCACGTGTTTTATTTAACCCCGTGTGTTTCATTATCAAAAGTTATTATAAAACACATTAAAACATATTATTTAAAGTTAACAGCAATAGGTGGCATTGATCTACACAGGAGGAGAACCGCCCCACAGATCACAACAATTAAAGGCACTAAAACCCAACTTTGGTCGTGGGGCGCCAAGCTGTGGGAGTAAGTTTAAATAGCCAGTAAACCTCGCGCTAAGCTGCCCCGCCCCGGGACCCTGGTGTAGAGGGGACCATTTACGCCACAACAACACTGACTTTATCGTGGGAAAACGGCACTTTTTCTCAAGAGGCGAATGGCGCATAAAATCTCCATGCTGGTGCTGTGTGGAGAGGTTTTTGTGTGTCTTAGTTTAAATGTTAATTCCCATAGCTAGGAAGAGACGCCACCGTACTGTATGTCTTTGTGTGAGGTGTTGTGGAGATTTGGTGGCTAGGTGTCTGGCTGCCTTTGTTGGTGTTCTGGCTGGCTCCCATAGTCTAGATTCTCAAGTCTTCGTGTATTTTGTGTGTCTTGGAAACTTGAGGTGTGGAGGAATATAACACACACACACACACACACACGCACACACACACACACACACACACACACACACACACACACACACACACACACACACACACACAGCACAGCACACGTTGGTCGTAACACAGGATTCTCAAAAACTTTCCTGTACCACTATTTACTACTACTGCTGGGGATAGGGTCAGTGTAAAGTTTTCTTGGAGTTTGTTCATTGTTAGGTTAGGTTAGGATTGGTTAGGATAGGTTAGGTTAGGATTTGGGGTTTTCTTAGTTCTCCACCCACCTCCTATATCGACGTCTCCCCTGGCGCTGCTAATCTGAAGCTTTTCATTTTGTCTTATCTCACTAAGTCGCTGTTTCCTCGCACAATCTCCCTCACCCCTCACCGTATCTTCCTCGTGACTCTCTCTCTCTCTCTCTCTCTCTCCTAGCGCTTGTGAAATCCCATCACACACCGGTAGTGGTCATAGGCAGCCACAATCTCCCTCCACATATCCTCTCTCTCTCTCTCTCTCTGTCTCTCTCTCCTTCCCTTCTTCCCTCCCTCCCACTCGCTCCTTCCTTCCCTCTCCCCCTCCGCCCCCATGTCTTCAGTATGAAAGAGACACGGCCTCGCCTCACATCAAAACACAGCACAGGGAGCCAAGCAAATTACCCTGGGATCCCATTGGTCGGTCGGGCGTTTTCTCTACAATTTCCCTCGTCCACCGGTGATGTTATTGTACAAAGCTCCTGTAAATGCGCCACTGCTCAGGGATGGTCGCCTCTCTGAGTGAAATAATTACGTTTACTGTTTAATTGTTTACTGTTTACTTATTATAATTATGTATGTTGTGTAGGGGTTAAGTGTGAGGATAGGACATAGGTGTTTGTAGATCCGTAAACAATCTTTTAGGTGTAGATGGATTTACAGGTGTAGATATTAAGACAGGGACAGGTGTGAGTACAGGTATATATGTACACAGACAGGACAGGTGTGAGTATAGGTATATACGTACACAGACAGAAGTAAAGGTATACACGTACACAGTCAGACACAATGTTAGTACAGAAATATGTAATACAGTGCCAGGACACGAACAGTTATTACACAAATACATGTAAGAGGACAGTTATAATTACAGTCCAGATACAAGTATGTGAATTGTGTAGTTTATGTATTCTGTATTTTATATCTATTCATTACTTATTTGTTTATCATTTAATTCTTATCAATTCATTAGTTATTTTAATTATTGTATTTTTTTATTATGTTATATTCTTATCAACATTCATATTTTTTATTAGATATTTTAATCCTTATATTATATCTCCATCACCACCCTCCCTCCCCACCTTCTTCCCCTCACCCTCCCCTCAGACTCTCTCTCCCCCTTCCCTAGCCACCCCCAAACTCTCACCCCCCCATTTTGAGACGTCTGCTGCCCACCTCCCTTTGGACCCCTACCTGATCCAATACCATTAGAGGACGCTTTTTACCGCACTGGTTTCCTCAACGGTTGTCTTAGTTAAGCGTTTTTCCTGATAGATTAGCGTCCCCTCGTGGCATTTAAACCAACCCTCCCCCGCTTCCCTCCACCTCCCTTACCTCCCTCCCCCTTCCTCACTTCCTCCCCCTTTCTCCTCGCCCCCCCTTCCCCTCCTCGCCCCCCCCTTCCCTCCTCGCCCCTTCCCTCCTCCCCCTTCCCTCTCCCCTCCCCCCTTCCCTCACTCGCCCCCCTTCCCTCACTCGCCCCCCCCTTCTCCTCGCCCCCCGCCCTCCACTCGCCCCCGTCACTCTATTCACATTCCACCCCGTCATCAATACCTTTCATTCCAGCCCTAAGACGAGTAGCTGGCAAATGGTCTCATTCCGTCCCTTTTTTTTTGTTCGTTCGTTAATCACGTTTCGTTCTTTTCTCCGAGTTTACCAGATTGTAGGGAGCTCTCGAGGGTCGTGGTTAGCTTATCCTGTGTATTAATGATTTATGTTGATTATTTTGTTTTTTCTCGTTTTGTTTCGTCCATTCGGTTGTTTATTTAGATTTTACACACACACACACACACACACACACACACACACACACACATACTCTGACTGCTGGTGTCTTGTCATTTTTAAGCTTAATTACAACTAGTCTCTCCTCCTGTTCAATTATTGGTGATGCTCTACCTGTCCCTTTTACCTGTCCACCCGTCTTGTACCTGTTTATCTGTCTGTTTCTCACCTGTCCACCCTGTTTTGTACCTGTCTTGTACCTCTCTCATCTGTCCACCCTGTTTTGTACCTGTCTTGTACCTCTATCATCTGTCCACCCCGTCTTGTACCTGTCTCACCTGTCCGCCTATCTCACCTGTTACCTGAAGGACTCATTTAACATATTTTTTCTCGTATAATTATCCTCCTCCCTCCCATAATACAGTTTCTCTTCCATAATCATCATCACCATTTGTTTTATCTTCCATAATCATCACTATTTGTTTTCTCTTCCATAATCATCATCACCATTTGTTTTCTCTTCCATAATCATCATCACCATTTGTTTTCTCTTCCATAATCATCATCACCATTTGTTTTCTCTTCCATAATCATCATCACCATTTGTTTTCTCTTCCATAATCATCATCACCATTTGTTTTCTCTTCCATAATCATCATCACCATTTGTTTTCTCTTCCATAATCATCATCACCATTTGTTTTCTCTTCCATAATCATCATCACCATTTGTTTTCTCTTCCATAATCATCATCACCATTTGTTTTCTCTTCCATAATCATCATCACCATTTGTTTTCTCTTCCATAATCATCATCACCATTTGTTTTCTCTTCCATAATCATCATCACCATTTGCTCTCTGTATTTACTCATTCGCTTTAGTTCCTTCAAAAACAAACTTTGTAAATCTCCTTGAATTCTTGTGGCAGATTTTCCTATCTCATCTTCTTGTTGATTGGTTTATGATTATGTATTTTATTCTGGTCTCTCTCTCTCTCTCTCTCTCTCTCTCTCTCTCTCTCTCTCTCTCTCTCTCTCTCTCTCTCTCTCTCTCTCTCTCTCTCTCTCTCTCTCTCTCTCTCTCTCTCTCTCTCTCTCTCACTTGCAATTGAAGTTCACTACCTCCAAAAAACTATCTGTACTTGGGGTGATCGATGAGTTTCCGAATGAACCATTGACTCCTGTTGTCTCGGTAGGGTTGTCAAAATCCTTCGTCCGTTGTGTCATATTTTCTCAATACCTAACCTAACCTAACCTAACCTAACCTAAACCTAACCTAACCTAAACCTAACCTAATTGTCAACCTTATATATGTATGTTATATCTTGTCCTAATTATAGCATTTTTATAACACTTGTACAGAATTTATCGTAATATTTCTCTGTGAAATTTTTAATCGGATTAAAATTATCCCAAGGTATTGACATTAAGACTCACTTAAGAGTCTCTTTTAATAGACTTAAGCTCTTGAAGAAAGACTCAGTGATACGTGTAAGGTAGAGGCTGAGACTTGGGGAGGTGTAGAGACTGAGAGAAGAAACTAAGAAAGAGAAACAAGTATATTTTTAATACTCACGACATAAACACAAAGTTCATACCCCCCTCCCTCCCTCCCCCACCCCCTCCCACCTCCCCCCCACCCCTTCCCCCTCCCCCTCCCCTCCCCTCCCCTCCCACCTCCCTCCCACCTCTCCCTCCCTCCCCCTCCCCCCCCACCCCACCCACAAAAAATTAGATAAATGGGAACGATTGAGAGATGAGACAAGAGAAGATAAGAGAAATATGAGAAGATTGATGAGACTCTATCTCACATGACACGAGCTCATAATACTCAGTGATAAGAGAAGGGAAAGAATGAGAGGGAGAGGGAAAAATTCAGTGGAAAAGGGAGAAGAATGAATGGAAGAGAGGCCGAGAGACAATGGAGAATGACAAGGAGAGGAAATAATACAAAGACTGATGAATCTGTGGAATAAAGGAGAGAAGAAGGAGAGGAAAATGAAGAAAGAATGGGAAGAAGGAAAGCAAACAAGGAGAGAAAAAAAATACAAAAGTGATGTATCTATGAAGAATGGAGGAGGAGAAGGAGAGGAAAAAATAGAAAGAGGGATGCCAAGGAAGGGAGGGAAGAAAGTGGGAAAAATGTAATCCATTAAGACGACGCCCACTGTGTGCATCCAGACCATCACTTGAGCGTGGCCATGGACTCACTCCTTCCAAGAAAAGTCTCGTACCTTGGAGACTATAATATGAAGTGGTAGAGGCGGGAGGTAGCAGGGTGGAAGATGAGGAGGTGAGGGTAGCAGGGTGGAAGATGAGGAGGAGAGGGGGAGGTGAGGGTAGCAGGGTGGAAGATGAGGAAGAGGAGGGAGGTAGCAGGGTGGAAGATAGGGAGGAGAGAGGGGAGGTGAGGGTAGCAGGTGGAAGATCAGGAGGAAGAGGAGGTGGGGGTAGCAGAATTGGAGAGAAGATGGGGGTGAGGGTAGCAGAATTGGAAGATGAGGGGAGAGGGGGGGAGGTGAGGGTAGTAGAGATTGGAAGATGAGGGAGAATTGAGGGTAGCAGGGGTGGAAGATGAAAGGAGTGAGGGTAATGCCAAGTTGGAAGATGAGGAGGAGGTGAGGGTAGTAGGGTGGAAGATCCAGAAGAGGAGGTGAGATTGCTTGGAGTGGAAGATGAGGAGGTGAGGGTAGCAGGGTGGAAGATGAGGAGGAGAGGGGGAGGTGAGGGTAGCAGGGTGGAAGATCAGGAAGAGGAGGTGAGGGTAGCAGGGTGGAAGATCAGGAAGAGGAGGTGAGGGTAGCAGGGTAGAAGATCAGGAAGAGGAAGAAGTAGGGTGAAGGAGGAAAGAGGAACAGGAGGTAGAGGTAGAGTGTGTAGGTCAGAGTGCATGGAGAGGAGGAGGAGTGGAGGGAAGAGGTGAAGATAGAGGTAGAAGTCTTGAAAAGTTGCAGGAGGAGGGAGGAGGAGGAGGAGGAAGATGATGATGTGTACGTGTAGGCGTCGAAGAAGGTGTGAGAGGTGATGGTCGTGAGTGGGATGATGGTGGTGGTGGTGAGTGGGATGATGGTGGTGGTGGTGAGTGGGATGATGGTGGTGGTGGTGAGTGGGATGATGGTGGTGGTGGTGTGGTGAGTGGGATGATGGTGGTGGTGGTGGTGAGTGGGATGATGGTGGTGGTGGTGGGGGATGGATGGATGGTGGTGGTGGTGAGTGGGATGATGGTGGTGGTGGTGTGAGTGGGATGATGGTGGTGGTGGTGGGTGGGATGATGGTGGTGGTGGTGAGTGGGATGATGGTGGTGGTGGTGAGTGGGATGATGGTGGTGGTGGGTGAGTGGGATGATGGTGGTGGTGGTGAGTGGGATGATGGTGGTGGTGGTGGAGTGGGATGATGGTGGTGGTGGTGAGTGGGATGATGGTGGTGGTGGTGAGTGGGATGATGGTGATGGTCGTGAGTAGGATGATGGTGGTGGTGGTGAGTGGGATGATGGTGATGGTGGTGAGTGGGATGGCGGTGATGGAGAGTGTGGTGAAAAATCTCAAGAGTGACGACAAGGTGTAAAATATCTTAAGATTTAGGAATATCAACAACAATATTTTTCCCAAGAATTTTTTGATCACCTTGAGAGACGAAACAAAATTCTTTAAAAAATGTACATCATCTCTAGGAACACCCGAAGCTGGCAAGACCTGACCTGATTCATCAAACACTGGTATAATAATTCTTCTTTAACTAGGTGATGAGGAGAGACATCTTGTTTACGGCAATTGTTCAGCTCTATGCGATTTTTGTCCACGATCCAGTGATTATTACCTAGAGGAGGAAGGTCACCTGGGAGTTAATTAGCACAGTTAGTCTCACCTTTACCTGTTGCCCTCCACCTGGTGCTGACGTCACTATTGGTCCATATCTTTAACACAACGTCAGTGGATTCCAAGAGTTTTTTTTTTTTTTTAGGGGATTTTTATTCTCGCTCTTAAATACAGGTGAATATAGTGTTATCCTTGTCCGTCCGTCCGTCCGTGTTGGTGTACTTCTGTCCTTACATACCACCTGACGTTTCCCAAGCAGTCGTACCGCACCTACAGTACATATTGCTGAGTACTGTAGGACACTGTAGTAAACATATGATATTTCTTTAGCTTTTGTTAAATTTTGGTTAAGTTTTACGTTTAGTTTAGTTTATATAGTTAATACCTTGTAGTTAGTGGGCAAAACTTGGGAGTCCTTAATCTACGTACGCATTTTTAATCCGTTATGTGCTTGATGTGTCACGGACGCTTCTGACTAAGACTGCGGTTGATATCTGCCTAACATAACCTCTAGATGGTATAGACTCAGGCAGCAACAGGGAACAGTAAAAGTCATCTACCTTACTGTACTGTACCTGGGAAAATTACGTTCATTCAGTATAATACAACTCATCATTTGAAATAATTTTAACATGAAATTTATCTTTTACTCTCAAATGTGTAATCGTGTTTGGAAAAAAAAAATATGTACCCTTGTAATATTTCTTAATGACTTTATTTTTTCTTCATCTTGATCGTTAAAGTTGTTCAATTATTTTAGTTTAAACACACAAATGTCCTTAACAACTTCAGGTACTTCAGAGTTCAGGCACACACACACACACACACACACACACACACACACACACACACACACACACACACACACACACACACACACACACACACACACACACACACGAAGAAAGAATAACATTTGCTTTGATACCATGAAACCCAGTGCAATTCTGAAGGAAAACTGTGTGACTTTCTCCCATACCATAGTTCTCTCCCAGTGGCGTCATTACGGGCCAGTCACGTTTGTCGGGATAGATGATGATGGGTGTTGAAATCTGCTAAATGTGGTTGAGACAGAAAGATCGATAAAGGAAGGGTTTAGTGAGCAGGGTAGATTAACTAATGAGTTGAGAGGAGGAGAGATTAATGGGACACGGCATGGAAGCTCTGAATGGAAAGGGGGGTTGTCGAGACTTAAATGACGAAGGATTGATTAATGGGAGGGAAGGAGTCGGTCAAAGGCGTGCCGGAGAGGGGAGGATGGGTGAGGGAGGAGGAGGAGGGGGGAGAGTTGGGGACCTAGTTTGGTGTGTGTATTGGAGGACGAGGATCTCCGACCACTCCTGTATGGAATATTGGAGCATGTGTCTCGTAACGTCGCCAAGGCTGTGTGTAATGGCTGTCGGGAATGGCAAGTAAACAAACGCTCTGGGTCAGGGCTGTAAGCTAAGGTAGGGAGTCAGGGTTGTAAGCTAAGGTAGGGAGTCAGGGCTGTAAGCTAAGGTAGGGAGTCAGGGCCGTAAGCTGAGGTAGGGAGTCAGGGCTGTAAGTTAAGGTAGGGAGTCAGGGCTGTAAGCTGAGGTAGGGAGTCAGGGCTGTAAGCTAAGGTAGGGAGTCAGGGCTGTAAGTAGGGAGTCAGGGTTGTAAGTTAAGGTGAGAGTCAGGGCCGTAAGCTGAGGTAGGAGTCAGGGCTGTAAGTTAAGGTAGGGAGTCAGGGCTGTAAGCTGAGGTAGTGAGTCAGGGCTGTAAGCTAAGGTAGGGAGTCAGGGCTGTAGCTGAGGTAGAGGGCTGTAAGCTGAGGTAGGGAGTTAGGGTTGTAAGTTAAGGGAGTCAGGGCTGTAAGCTAAGGTAGGAGTCAGGGTTGTAAGCTAAGGTAGGGAGTCAGGGCTGAGAGAGAGAGAGAGAGAGAGAGAGATTAACCTAACAACATATCATTGAAAAATTATAGTATAAAGACTTGAATTGTCAGGGACTGGGTGGCCTTCCTGGTCCTTGAGTACAGCTGTGACTGGCCCCACATAGTGAAGCCTTACACAGGGAGAGACACACGCTGTGCCACCTGTCCTGTTAGAGCGGCTAATGACGAGTAATGCTCTGGGTCATTGGGGTCGAATATACTCCTGCAGTCAAACGTTATGTGAAATAAGATAACAAACGCGAAAAAAATTATACGTAACATTAACACGAAAATTCTCTCTCTCTCTCTCTCTCTCTCATCACCATTCCATTTCCCTCACTGATTCTCTTATCCTATCCTTGTGCCTTATCTACTCTCCTCTTCCCTCACCTATTCCTCCATCTGTTCTCTTCCCTCACCCTCTTCCCTCACTCCATCATCGATTCCTCCACCTTTTCTTTCCCATCACCTCCAACACTCCTCCCACTTCTCCACCATCTTTGTACCCTCCTCCTCCTCCTCCTCCATCGTTCAGGGGCTCACCACAAGAGAGTGCAGTCCGGAGTTCCACCCTTAGTCCTGGCAAAGTCACTTCTCTCATGTACGCTTTTCCCTCTGCTTGGCACCTGTGAGAGGGGAGGCGGGCAGCACGGGGTAAATGTGGTAGGTGAATGGACCAGGTGGACTAGAAACACCTCATATCTCTTGTGTGTGTGTGTGTGTGTGTGTGTGTGTGTGTGTGTGTGTGTGTGTGTGTGTGTAATACTTAAATTCCCCCCAAAAATCACATAATCCCAAATATAACACAGGATTTTTTTTATCGTACAATGTTCATTTAAAATCTATGTTTACGCTGGATAAAACTTCAACCCCGTGTGTCAAGTTTTTGGTGGAGTATTTGTCATATTGTCTGTGTGTTTCTGTGTCTGTGTTTGTCATTACGTTTAATCTTGAACTGACAGAGACTAACCCGGTGTGTGGTTTAGTGTGCCCTCTCGCCGTCAGGAGCTATTACTCTCACATGACGCGTGTTACTTGAGGGCTTCTATTTTCAGCTAGTGACTTAAGCTTCTGGAATAGCCATGTTTACTGTCACTTACTCAACTTAACATCAGGATTGTTTGTTGTCACTTTCCTAAATGTTTACTGTCACTTACTCAATTTAACATCAAGATTGTTTGCTGTCACTTTCCGAAATGTTTACTGTCACTTGCAGGGATCATCCGGGTTATTTACCGTCACCAAAACGCGACAGACATCAAGAACTTAATACACAGGCCTAAGTATCGAAGACTTCCTGTATCATCATATAGAACAATCTCATACACACAACCTAAAATAATCCCCGTATTATCAAGCCTTCAGACACACACTCACTCAGCAGACAGCCACTCTCTCTCTCCCTCTCTACAAAATCACATTTAATACGGAATTACTCTTCGGGGCCAAAATTCGCTCAGTGCTGATCCAATTTCTCCGCCCGACTTGACTCCCAACCTTGAGCTAACCTTTCCACTTCAACTCGAGCTGTCAGTCAGAGTTGGTCTTCCTCAGTTTCATTTCACATAATCTAATCTTCCCCCGCTGCCTTTATTTTACCTTTAAGTTCATTACTAACTTACTAACGTCATCTGGCTTATCTGAGAACTTCTTCCCCCTTTTTTCTCTCATTTTTTAGAGCTGCCGTCTTGGAAAATAGTGAGCAGTAAAATGTAGATAAAGCAGGAATATGGCAAATTTATACGAGCTGTATAATCGTCCCTTAATACTGCTAATGCACCTGGAACGAGATGCCCCCCGTGGTGAGGGGAGGGGAGGCGTGGCGGTGTTTGGCAGGGCAAGAGTGTCCTCCTGCTGCCAGGGTTCAATGTCGACCTGTTGGTAGGGGTTAATTGATCGCTTGTTGGCAGTAGATGACTGGCTGGTTGTTGGCAGAGGGTGACTGGCTGGTTGTTGGCAGAGGGTGACTGGCTGGTTGTTGGCAGAGGGTGACTGGCTGGTTGTTGGCAGAGGGTGACTGGCTGGTTGTTGGCAGAGGGTGACTGGCTGGTTGTTGGCAGAGGGTGACTGGCTGGTTGTTGGCAGAGGGTGACTGGCTGGTTGTTGGCAGAGGGTGACTGGCTGGTTGTTGGCAGAGGGTGACTGGCTGGTTGTTGGCAGAGGGTGACTGGCAGAGGGGTGACTGGCTGGTTGTTGGCAGAGGGTGACTGGCTGGGTGTTGGCAGAGGGTGACTGGCTGGTTGTTGGCAGAGGGTGACTGGCTGGTTGTTGGCAGAGGGTGACTGGCTGGTTGTTTGCAGAGGGTGATTGGCTGGCTGTTGGCAGAGGGTAACTGACTAGTTTTTGGCAGAGAGTTGACTGTAATTTTGCCCGCGTAGTATCATGGTCCGCAGTAATGACAGGTCAGGAACACTGGTAATTGAAAGGTGTGTTCTCACATGTTGGCATTCCGGTGACGTCACAGGGGTAAGGACACGAGCCCCCCCCCCCCCCAGAAGGTCCTGTGGTAAGTTTTCCCTCAGTTAGATACGTGAGGTAACATCGAACACACTTCCCTCAAAACAAAACATTATTACCATGATTTAAGCGGCCATGGTTGGTTTTCTCTTCAGCCCCTCTGCAACAGGCCCGTAGAAGCAGCGTCAGACGAAGGTTCGCCCGCATCGTATACTTACACTGACGCTTTTACGGTGTGAACATTTTGTGTCAGGCTACAGATTATTCCGATGGGAGAGAAGGAGAGGTAGAGGGGAAGATGGAGAGAGAGATTTATGGAAGGATGGAGAGAGAGATGGAGGGAAGGGTGGAGAGAGAGATGGAGGGAAGGATGGAGAGATGGAGGGAAGGATGGAGAGAGAGAGAGTGATGGAGGGAGGGAGGGAAAATCACATTTGGTTGGCGAAGTGATCCCGGTAAGCCAACAGGCGTTATCGGCTCGCGGCTTCGCTTCCCAGAACTTGATCCTCCTCACAAGGATATTCTGAGAGGGATATCTTTTAGCCTTGCAAGACCAAAGACACGACCACAAAGTTCTTGCAAGCTGCAGCAAGTCGATCAATACTCGAGGGTGGTGGTGGTGTCTGTCTGTCTTGGTGGGTCGCTCGCCTGCAGGGTTTTCCCGAGACAGGAGACAATAGTATTAGTGTGACAATGTGTTCCTGAGTGTGTGGCTCCGTAGGTACTGCTTACATGCTGAGTTGCTTTATAGAGATCACTTTTTGTAGTAGTAGTGGTGGTAGTGGTGTGGTGGTAGTAGTATTAGTAGTACAATAGTAGTAGTGAAGAGCCACGCGTAAAAGGATTAATGTCTGAATCAGGTTGGGATTCTCGGCTGTTTTTCGTGTATTTGTTATCGTTATGCAGGAGAGAGTGGAGCAGAATTCGAAGCTGTTCTCAAAATCTGACCCGTAAGGTTTTTTCTGGATTTTATTTTTTTCAGGGAGGAAGGAAACTTGATATCTGAGTAATCACATAAACGGATAAATATATTGATTTTTTTTTGGGGGGGGAGGGTTCTTGAGAGAGAGAGAGAGGTATTAGATAGAATAACTTGCCTTATGGGTCCTCAACATTACCTGTGATACTCGTAAATTATTAACAAACTCACCTGGTGATACACTATACAGGTAAATTATAAATACACTCACCTGGTGATACACTATACAGGTAAATTATAAATACACTCACCTGGTGATACACTATACAGGTAAATTATAAATACACTCACCTGGTGATACACTATACAGGTAAATTATAAATACACTCACCTGGTGATACACTATACAAGGTAATATTTAATAACTCGGCAGATTTACTGTAGCGAATACTGTTGAAAGGTCATTGTCCGAGCTACACAGAATGGAACACAACTCATTGTATTCATGACGTTAACATTTATAATATTTACTGAATTTTTCCCTTAATGAAGTCGTTTCAAAGACAACGACTCGCTTTTAACCGTGAGTGTCCAAAAAAAATATCGGACAGACTTTTTGTCCTTGTACCTAAGTGAACCATAACAGAATTGAGTTTTTTTTTATGTTTTCGTTCTAATATATTGACGAAGTAATGGTGTAGTTGTTGTTGTTGTTGTTGTTGTTCCTCCGCCACGTTTGAATTTTTTTAGCGCCAAGGTAGAGTCATATTTCCCTCAGCAAAATTCACAAATTGACCACAAATAATAATCAGGAGTATTTACGAGGCATCAGCTGTCATGTGGTGTAGGTGAGTGGAGTATTAAGTGATGATGACGCAGTATTGTTTTATACACACACACACACACACACATACAGTGCCTCAGTTGTCCAAGGTGTGTTCTGTGATGGCCAACTCCGTGATTTCCTTCTCCTCCTCCTCCTCCTCCTCCTCCTTCTCCTTCTTCTTTTCCTCCTCCTCCTCCTCCTTTTCCTCCTCCTCCTCCTCCTCCTTTTCCTCCTCCTCCTCCCTTTTCCTCCTCCTCCTCCTCCTCCTCCTTTCTCCTCCTCCTCCCCTCCTCCTTCCCTTCCTCCTCCTCCTTCCCTTCCTCCCTCCTCCTCCCTCCTCCTCCTCCTCCCTCCTCCTCCTCCTCCTCCTCCTCCTTTTCCTTCTCCTCCTCCTCCTTCCCTTCCTCCTCCTCTCCTCCCTCCTCCTCCTCCTCCTCCTCCTCCACTTCCCTTCCTCCTCCTCCTCCTCCTCCTCCTCCTCCTCCTCCTCCTCCTCCTTTTCTTCTCCTCCTCCTCCTTCCTTCCTCCTCCTCTCCTCCTCCTCCTCCTCCTCCTCCTCCTCCTCCTCCTCCTCCTCCTCTCTCTCTCACACTACCCCTTCATGATCCTCCATCCTCTTCCAGTTCATCTCCCTCATCCTCTTCCTTTCTATCCTTGTGTCTCCCTTTTTCTTTCTTTTTCTGTTTTTTCCTCACCTGCTCACTGACCTCTGACCTCCTCTTCTTTCCTCCTCCTCCTCTTCCCTTTCATATCTTCCTCCTTTCACTAACTCTCTCTCCATTGTCTTTTCCCTTGAATTATTCCTCTCCCCCATCTCCTCCTCCCCTCCCATCTCCCCTCCCCTCCCTCCCCACGTCAAACCTCAGAGGGCGACTCATGGGATACCAAGGCGTCAGCTGAGTGACACGGAATTATTGATAGAGATTGAGGTAGAGGTTGACGGTGAGGTGAGGTGAGGTGAGGTGAGGTGAGGTGCTCCCTGCCCAGGTGACAAGACTCGTGTCCTGTCTCCCGTCCTCCCGGAGATGATGAAGCACCTGACAAGTTGAGCTGAAGTTGTTCCTGTCATATTGACGGAGGGAGACGGGGAGGAGGAACAGAGTGAGGGGAGGAGGAGGAGGTGAATGGAGGGGATGAGGAGGAAGAGGGGAATGGAGGGGAGGAGAAAGAGAATGAGGAGGGGGGGGAGGAGGAAGAGGGTAAAAGGAGGAAAGGAGGGGAGGATGAAGGGGAGAAAGGAGGGAGGAGGAAGAGAAAAGGAGGGGAGGGAGGAAGAGGAGATGGAGGAGGGAGGAGAAAGAAGAGGAAGAATGGAGGGAGGAGGAAAAGAAGAGGATGGGAGCAAGATACCTTAATCATACAATGGGATGGGATGGGATGGGTGGTCAGTAGCCTGGGACAGTCACGTGTGTCTGGGGTAGGGTACAGAAGTATTGGGATCTGATCGTAACTCTGGTATTTTAATCGTTATACATCCAGGGAATACGGTCAGAATGCAGCTGAGATACGGTCAGAATACGCTGGGGATACGATCGTAACGCATTGGGATACTATCGTTACGGATTCAATCAAAACACTGGGGCGTGTATCGCATACCCGACGAGGGAGGGGGCAGGTGAAGAACTCATACGTCACCACGCAGCAGCTAAACGTAATCTGCTCACTTTTGACAACCTCACGAACACAACAAATTTGTGAACCAGATTTGCAACTGCAGATTTGTGTGGATAAAGCTTTTATAACTGTTGAAAATCCCCCTTCCCCCTCCCCTCCCCCCCCCCAAAAAAACCCAAATGCTACCCAGCTTGGCAGTATTTCACTTGTGTTCAAATTGTTCGCTTATGCACATTTGTATATATTTATATTTGTGTGTTTGTGTGTTTGTTTGTGTGTGTGTTTGTGTGTGTGTTTGTGTGTTTGTTATTAACGTATAGAGATCATGAGCTCCACACGATAAAAATCAAAACAAAAACAACATCAGGTTACAGTATGATGCGATTTTTTTTTTATATATATATATATTTTTTAGCTCCCAATTGGTGCGAAAAAATTAGTTGACGTCATGTTTTAGGGTGAATATTTTTCCGGTTGGGTTGGGTTGGGTTAGGTTAGGTTAGGTTAGGTCAGGTCAGGTCTAGCTGCTTTGGTGATACTGTATTTAATGGGAGGTGGAATAATGTGTAGTACAGTATATGTCTGTCTGTCTGTCTATCTGTCTGTCTGTCTGTATGTCTGTCTATCTATCTGTCTGTCTGTCTGTCTATCTGTCTGTCTGTCTGTCTGTCTGTCTGTCTGTCTGTCTGTCTGTCTGTCTGTCTATCTATCTGTCTCACTCACCACCAAGACATAGTACCTCTTAATAGTGATGCTATTTTTAATACTGTCACCCGTCAAGAACCAACACATGTGATCTGTCTGTCTGTGTGAGATTGTAAATGTGTAAATACGGCTCTTGTGTGAGGTTGTAAATGTGTAAATACGGCTCTTGTGTGAGGTTGTAAATGTGTAAATACGGCTCTTGTGTGAGGTTGTAAATGTGTAAATACGGCTCTTGTGTGAGGTTGTAAATGTATAAATACTGAAAACCTTGTGTGGGAGTTGTAAATGTGTAAATACAGCGGCTCTTGTGAGATTATGAAAAATGTGTAAATACGGCTCTTGTGTGAGGTTGTAAATGTGTAAATACGGCTCTTGTGTGAGATTGTAAATGTGTAAATACGGCTCTTGTGTGAGGTTGTAAATGTGTAAATACGGCTCTTGTGTGAGGTTGTAAATGTGTAAATACGGCTCTTGTGTGAGGTTGTAAATGTGTAAATACGGCTCTTGTGTGAGATTGTAAATGTGTAAATACGGCTCTTGTGTGAGGTTGTAAATGTGTAAATACGGCTCTTGTGTGAGGTTGTAAATGTGTAAATACGGCTCTTGTCTCATGATTGTCATTGACGTTATTTATTTATTACCGATGGAGACAGCCATTGAGGGGAATAAACTAGCCATCAGCATCCTTTATACGTGAGGCCAAAATAAATAAAATAAAATAATGATGCCAACTGCTCCATAGGCGTTTATAACTAAGCCAAGTGACACTGTATATAAGACTGGTCCTAAAGATTATACAACTGGCACTACAGTATAGATTGGCATGGTATTTAGGATTGGCACTATAGTTAAAGTTGGCATCACCTCCTGTTGGGTACATGGGAACTGTCTCTGTGGCTGATTAAATTCGTCTGGCGTTAACCAAATAGAATATTAAAAGTGGCGTCTCATAGCGAAGAGGTTAAGGACAGAGTATTATTGTCACATTCAAGACTGTTGGAATACAAGTGTTCTGGTTGGCTTGTACCTCACACGCTCACCAGGTATGAAAAAACTTACCCACGGATATTACCAACTTTTATCCAATTTCCTGTTGGCGCTAAAATATTTCGCTACAATTCTAAAACTTCAAATTTAAATTCTTTTGGGAATAATTCCTCGGAATCCTATTTTTTGGGGGGTTCTTTTTATTTCACCATTTTGATACGGGGTCACTGAGGCGCTGAACGAGTGGGGGAGGTGACGAGTGGGACGAGGCACGTGAGAGGGAAAGCGATTTAAGGGCAGTGACATGCTGACGAATTTTGCTGACATGAAAGCGATAAAGGGATAAAGGGCAATGACATGCTGACGAAATTTGCTGACATGAGAGAGAAAACGATAAAGGGCAATGACATGCTGACGAAATTTGCTGACATGAGAGGGAAAACGATAAAGGACAATGACATGCTGACGAAATTTGCTGACATGAGAGAGAAAACGATAAAGGGCAATGACATGCTGACGAAATTTGCTGACATGAGAGGGAAAGCGATAAAGGGCAATGACATGCTGACGAAATTTGCTGACATGAGAGAGAAAACGATAAAGGGCAATGACATGCTGACGAACATGAGAGGGAAAACGATAAAGGACAATGACATGAGATGAGAAAAGCGATAAAGGGCAATGACATGCTGACGAAATTTGCTGACATGAGAGAGAAAACGATAAAGGGCAATGACATGCTGACGAAATTTGCTGACATGAGAGAGAAAGCGATAAAGGGCAGTGACATGCTGACGAAATTTGCTGACATGAGAGGGAAAACGATAAAGGGCAATGACATGCTGACGAAATTTGCTGACATGAGAGAGAAAGCGATGGATAAAAAAAATACCAGAAAAATTGAAAAAAAAGACGAAATAGACACAGGGTGAACAGAAAACGAAGAGTAAAAAATATTGAAGTAAAAGAGACGAGAGAGAAAGAGACGGGCAGTATTAAAGACACGTGAGGTAAGGAAGAGAAAAATGAAAATTAATAAAAAAAGGACAGATGGAAGAAAAAACATGGGATGGAAAGATTAAAAAAGGTCAGAAAAGGTCAAATAATAATGAGATAAAATAGAAAGGTGAATTGGATAAAGGAGAATAAAAGACATAATGTAATAAAGATGGTAATTAATGAACGAAATAATGATAAAAATAAAAACGAAATCAAATAAATGGAAGAATAAAATGCGAATGTGGGAAAGAACCGATAATTGGTGAAATAAGAGACGAGAGGATTAAATTATCATGGGATGGAAAATTAAAATAAATGTAAAAATAACAAAAATAAACAAAGACAATTACAAATAAACTGTCTCGTATAATTCTTCTTTATCATCTTGTTGTTTTTATTGTGTTTATTTAAGTTCTCTTCAATTCTCTATTCGTAGTGAGTCAGAAAGGTTCTGTTCAGAGCATTTGTCACTTTGTATATCGTGTGAGGTAAAAAAAATGAGCAAGAAATTGTGTGTATTTCTACGTGTTTTTGTTAATTTTTGTTTATTTGTTATTCTCGTTGTTATTTCCTCTTCCTTTGAATTTTCTATTTTTCTTGAGTCAGGGAAGAGTGGAAGAAGAGTACAGAATAAGGGATATGTAAAAACCACATTGTGTTATGGTTTTCGTAAAATAGTGTTATTTCAGTGAATTATTTAATTAATATCATGTTGACCTAAACAGGATATAAAAAAAGGGACATGTTAGAAAATAGTGAGATGAAAACTGTCGGGTGATTCTTTCGTGGGTGAAAAGTGAACGGATAAAACTCTGGGCCAGAATGAGGGAGGGCGCAGGGGACACATCCAAGGGTTCCGGGTTGGCCTGTTGCCATACTCGAGGCGGGTCTGGCTCCCTGGATAACTCTTGTAAAGACTCGCCAACATCACCACAAGAACACTCTGACCAACAGGTGAGTGAGAGCACCGGCCTCCCCCCTCTCGTGCTCCTACAGGGTGCCACTCCCTCACAGCACACCATCACTGTCACCCTTGCTTCTTGTGAGGAAAATATAACTGGGACTTGTGACCAAATGGAACACAAAAGTAGTGTTTCGGGTGTTGCTGAGTGTAGTGGTAAGAAGAAGGAAGTGTTGCGTGGTAAGCAGAAAGAGTTGGGAGGTAAGAGAAACACAGGTATAAGTGTAAACAAAGTTAATTCTGGGAACACAAGACCTCGTGTTGTTGTTGTTGACAGTGAGTGCAGCGTCCTCCCTCGAGCGTCGTGTATTCCTAACCTCGGTGGCCCAACAGCTGTGTATTTTGATGAAGTTAGTGTCCAGGATAGTGCAGGTCTACAGGGGCGGCCAAGTGGACCATATTACCCGGCCTGCCCTCACTGTCCTCCTGACCTTGTACACAACACACCTCCGCCCCGTGTAAGGGATGGGCGCCCCTCTAACGGTAGTGGGTGTAGCCAGATGGACTTTCAACCTCGAGATCATCCAGATAGGTGCATGACTCAGCAACAAAGTCATGCTAGTAATGTGGGTCCAGTGAACGATCAAGTCTTCCTGACAGAGGCCACTATTGATCTAGGAACAGCGGACCAAACTCCTTCCCATCGAAGCAACAATCCTCCTCTGTTTTATGGACCAACTTGGTCAGGGTGTGAGGAGCTGCCTGTCGAGGACCTAACAGACTCTCAAGCCTGGGATTATAATTACTGGAGGGTGAGCCGGACGGAGAGCCGCTGTAGCAACACCACCATATACGCCAACACCTCTGACCCGGGGGCACCTGAACCTACCTATGAGAATGTGTTCGAGTGTGCCTTACGGGAGGGAACTGCTGAGGACGGGACTTGGCTCATCCCCTCACCGTCTGAGAGTTACGGCAGCTGGCTCGAGGAACCTATTTATGCCACAGTTGGCGGGCAGTTGGGAGATGATGAGACCAGCACTACATTTATGCATGAGGAGGCGACGAGAGATGGCTTTATACCCAGACACAGTAACACTCTTCTTGTGCCGGGAGACGATCCCTTGATGGCTGACAACGTTAGTGACACATCTGACTCACGCACAGAAGGTGGGCTGAGTCCGTCCTCCTCAACACTCACACTCTGCCCCCAAGACGAAGGTCACAATACTACTAACAAAAACATTCTTGTTGATGGCGGCGATGAATCCAGTGAGAGAAGGATCAGTGACCACCCGAAGGTACCTGAGTGTGAGGACTTACCACCCAAGCTGCCCCCGAAGGCTATCCATAAAAAGCCACCCGGCCTAAAACTCCACATCCCCGACAGCGACGCCCCAAGGGAAAATTATGGACTACAGATTCGACTGCCAATACTAAGGGAGGACAGCTTCAGCCCCATCTCCTCTGACCTCCCCACCTCCCTCTTCCACCCCTCGTCCCTCTACTGTGATGAGGTCAGCCCGTACTGCCCTCCTCACCCCTCACCAGGAGACAAGGGGGCAGCCATTATCGGGGACGTGGACGGACCTGGTGCTCTCTACGTCAGCCCGTACTGCCCTCCTCACCCCTCACCAGGAGACAAGGAGGCAGCCATTATCGGGGACGTGGACGGACCTGGTGCTCTCTACGTCATCATCGGCTCAACACCAACAGGTAAATATTACACCTGTTTATTGTATTGTTATTGTAAGGTTAGTTACCCCAGACCAGATGATCCATGACTTACCAAGTAACCTTCCCCTTACATACAACACAACACACAGTCTCGTTAACATGTTTCCACGTCCGTAAGTCGGCCCATCCTCCCGTAAGTCCGCCCATCCTCCCGTAAGTCCGCCCATCCTCCCATAAGTCGGCCCATCCTCCCGTAAGTCCGCCCATCCTCCCGTAAGTCCGCCTGTCCGACCATATCTCATCAACATTTTTTTTATATCTTTAATTCCCTCGCTGAAGACGACAGAATTACATGCCGCGTCATTAAGCCTTAACCAATTCCCCTCAGCGAGAGTTTTCTCCGGTTATGATTAAAGAAATTAACAGTTCCTTAATTAGCCGAAACTCCTTGTTGACATTCCACCCTGATGTTCTCACCGAAAGCAAATGCCGAAGCCTCGAACTTGTCAGGTTTGAAACTTTCCACCGATATTCAAGGACTTTCTCTCAGTAAATTGGTGACGCATACTACCTCTGTAATCTTCGTCTCTCTGTTTACACAATTTTACTACGATTCTACAACAATTTCAATAATTTTGGTGCTAGGGTTTTTTTCCCAGAGTTGCGAGAAATTTTTAAGTGGGAGGTTGAGAGAGAGAGAGAGAGAGAGAGAGAGAGAGAGAGAGAGAGAGAGAGAGAGTCAAATTAGGGTAAGACAATCTCCAAATGTTCCCGTGTACACAGAGGGTCGTTCCATAATACCACCTTGTCATTTCACACACATTAATCTACCTGACAGTTTTGTACCTGCATGATAGTGACTCGTGTGATGGATGGTTGTCATCTCCGTGTCCAGCTTTTTCTGTCAATGTAAACTGTAAATATTTTGGTGTTGGTGTGCGTGGAGGAGAGTTATTTCACCCCCTTACCCCCCGCTGTGGCATTAGTACGTGAGGAAACTATACCATGACAATAATTCTGCTGCGTTTTACAGTGTGTGTGTGTGTGTGTGTGTGTGTGTGTGTGTGTGTGTGTGTGTGTGATATTTATTTGCTTCTTTTTTTTGGGGGGGCTTGTGAATAATTTACTATTTTTCATTACTGTGTCGAGTCCAGCACAGTTCAGAGTCATACATGAACACCAGGGATAATAATTATTTGTTTTAGTTCATTGACAGACAATATCCTGTTAATAAATACAATTCTATGTAAAATATTTTGTCATAGTATATAACTAGCATATCGCAGGACCAGTATAATGGGTTATGTTGACGTGTATATCATATTGTATGCTGAAAGTCGACCAGTTTATAGTGTGTGTGTGTGTGTGTGTGTGTGTGTGTGTGTGTGTGTGTGTGTGTGTGTGTGTGTGTGTGTGTGTGTTTCGCCTGGTTTTCAGTGGTTTGTGTTAACTCTCACATCGACAAATTAAAAGAAATAATGTGCGTCAGAGTATATTGACAAAGTGAATTATATATCTTGAGACAGACTGCTGTACACCACACGCCACAGGTCCTGAGTGCTCCGGGGGTAAAATATTTATTCTTTTAAAAGAGTTGAGCCAAATTTACTCTGCTTGTACTGTGAAATATGTCGGTAAATATTTGCTTTCCGAATTAATTAATTGTGATAATTGAGTGGACTGTTATCCCAGGAGGAATTTGATTTTAATTCGGATTCATAAGATAGCACACGGGTTGTGTCATGTGTGGTTTACGGGGGACGTTAGCATCAGTTTCCAGTGAAATAACCAGCAAATAACCCGCCACATTACGGTACTGGTGTTTACGTAATGAACGGAATAGCAGGAGCAGCTAACAGTCCTTCATTAATTTGTAAAAGCTTTTTGTATGGAGATCCGCACGTCCCCAGCGCCTAGTTGGATTAAACAACATCACAGGTTTTTCAATTAGTCTCGCCTCTAGTTTTCCATTTAACAAAAACCCTCATCTGAAACCTTCAAACGAGACCTGTGGGATTCGGAACCCCAAGGGAGCCTTTTAGGCGGCCCCTCGCGGCTGGTACTTCCATTTTTCGCCTCTGTGTTTTTTTTCTTTCTCTCTTCTTTTCTGGTGGACCATTCACCTGGGAGACTCAGAGCAGGTGACACGTCCTTACTGTGGGTGTGACTGTCAGGTCATTAATATCCCCAGCAGGTAACGAATGGTATTATGGCTCCTCTTCTGTTGCCTCTACCTCCCCCGACCACTACTGAAGGAGGAGGTGGGGGGTGATCAGGGGCATGATCCACCTGTCTGGATTGAACAGGTGACTCCCGCCGAGTCGTTTATAGGTTGAAGTTGAGTGCTGTATAAGGGTTCAGTAGATGGTTCCACCTCACTAATTAGCGGTGATGGTTAATGGGGAGGAGGAGGATTCGTGTAGGATGAAGTGAAGGATAATTACTCTCTCTCACTTTCTCCCACTCCTGTCTCCTCTCTATCCCACTTTCTTCTCCTGCCTCCTCCTCTCTCTCTACTCCTGTCTCTCTCTCTCCCCTCCTGTCTCCTCTCTCTCCCTCCCCTGTCTCCTCTCTCCTCCTGTCTCCTCCCTATCCCACTTTCTTCTCCTGCCTCCTCCCTCCTCTCTCCCCTCTCTCCCATCCTTCCCCTTCTCTTCTCACCTGTTCATACTCACCTGGTGGACTCCGCTTCCCCCTTAACACACACCTTCCTGCAACATACATTCACTGTCAGCTGCGTTGCCCCCCTCCCCATCCCCCTACACCTACCTTGCTCCCCACACACCTCCTTACACCTTTTACACACACCTCCACCCCTCCACACTGTCATTCCATCAACTTCATACCGCCCCTCTGTTTTAACTCCCCTCCTCCCCCACATCTCTCTCACCTCCAACACCCTCGTCTCTCACCCTTCCTGCCCATCATTTCTCACCTTTTACCTCATTTTCACAACTTGCACCCCTTACCTCTCATCGCCCACCCTTTATTTTCTCACACCTAATCTCCCACCACATTATCTCCCCCTTATCTCCCCTCCATATCTCCCCTCCCTTATCTCCCTCCATATCTCCCCCCCTCCCCTTACTCCTCCTTATCTCCCACACTAATCTCCCTCCTTATCTCCCACCTTTATCTCCCCACTCCTTATCTCCCACCCTTTATCTCCTCCTTATCTCCCACCCTTTACTCCCACTCCCTTATCTCACCCCTAATCCCTCCCTTATCTCCTCCTTATCTCCCACTTATCTCCCACTAATCTCCTCCTTATCTCCTCCCACTTATCTCCCCACCCTTTATCTCCCTCTTATCTCCCACCCTTATCTCCCACCCTTTATCTCCACCCCTTACTCCCACTCCTTATCTCACCCTAATCTCCTCCTTACTCCCTCCTTATCTCTCCTCCTTATTTATCTCCCCTCCTTATCTCCCCACCTTTATCTCCTCCTTATCTCATCTCCCCACCCCCCTTTCTCCCCTCCTTATCTCCCACCTAATCTCCCTCCTTATCTCCCCTTATCTCCCACCCTTCTCCCTCTCTCCTCCTTTATCTCCTCCCTTCTCCCCCTTTATCTCCCACTCCTTATCTCCCCCTTCTCCCACTCCACATCTCCCCTTTATCTCCTCATATCTCCCACCCTTCCTCCTCCTTATCTCCCACCCTAATCTCCTCCTTATCTCCCACCCTTTACTCCCTCATATCTCTCCTTTATCTCCCACTACTTATCTCCCACCCTTTATCTCCCTCTTATCTCCCCATCTCCCACCCTTTATCTCCCACCTCCTTGTCTCCCACTCCCCACCCTTTATCTCCCACCCTTTATCTCCTCCTTATCTCCCACCTTTATCTCCCTCCTTATCTCCACCCCTTATCTCCCCTTATCTCACCCTAATCTCCCTCCTTATCTCCCACCCGCTTCTCCCCACTCCTTATCTCCTCCTTTATCCTCCCCTCCTTATCCACCCTTTATCTCCCACTCCTTATCTCCCACCCTTTACTCCCACTCCTTATCTCCCACCCTTTACTCCCACTCCTTATCTCCCACCCCTAACCTCTCACTTCCCGCCTCTTGCCTATTTCCTTTATATCTCTCACTGTTTACCTCACATCTTCGCCCTCTTTACTACTCTGTTTACCTCACTCCTTCCCCTCCCCTCTCCTCTCCTCTCCCTCTGTCTCCCCCCTTCCCTTCCCCCATCCCTCCTCCCCTTCCCCTTACTCCCCCAGGTAGTAGCGAAGTCTCTTAATATTACACGTCATTTATCCTTTTATATTTTAGTTCATCTGTCAATATACATCATATTTTTCTTGTAATGTTAAATAAAGTTGAATAAAGTTAGCAATGTTAGTATTGAAATGTTAAACAAATCGAGTGTTAATATGGTGAATTTTAGTGAGTGAAGTTAATAATTTAGTAAAGTTGATAATAAAATGTTTAGGGAAATAAAATATAAAATAAACATTGAAGTGAAATGATAAAGAAAATTAATATAGAAGTAATATAATAGTGAGGAAAGTCAGTATTAAAATATTGAGGTAGTGTGCCTTCATGCCCGTGAAATTGGCTATATATCGCTGGGAAATATACGCCAGAGGTGAGAATATAGCCCAGGGAGGTTGAGAATCGTCCATAAAGGTGGCGGCGGCGCTTGGCGAGTAAGATAACTTGCGTATTGACAGTCAAGACAAACCTAAGTAAGCAACCTATCACAGCCAGACAGCAAGATACCACCCACAGCCCACAAGACACGTTCACAGGCGCTGAGTTTCGGTCGGGGTGGTTGTGTGGTGGGTGGCAGGAGGTGAAGCATTGTGAGAGAGGGCGGCAGAGCTCCCCCGCTGCGCCCCTACCCTAGTGTAAACACCTTCCCACGCCACAACCTTCCTGTCGTTTTCATAAACCTGAAAAATTGGTGGTGCCAGCCCGCTCCTGACCACCGCATGTGCCCTATGACCGACACTCACCTGCACCTCAAACTTTTTTCCTTCGTGTTTGTGTAATTTGAGGGAAATAATCATACATCGAATTTGCAACCATTTTGTTCAATCTCACGTCGTCATTCTGGTGTAATTTAAGCAAAGGTATAGTCTCATATAACTAAAGAGGCCGTTTTATCTCTACTCATAAAAGTTAAACACTAGACCATAGGCGTGGTGGTGGAAATTCAAAGTTGTCATGTACGTCAGAATATTGATAACTGAGCGGCTTACTGTACAGTATGTGACGGCATCAGTGGCGTCAACAGTGATTATAATCTGTACTGTCACTAGACGTGTTCTCCTGCCTCGAATTACAGTTGGAAATTTAAGGTATGATCGTATGAGACTCTTTACGAAGGCTTACAGTTATTACAGCCATTGTTACAGATAATAGCCGAAATGGAGAGCGGCGGCAGAGTGGATACAACATTCGCCTCCTGTCCTAAAGGTTGTTGGTTCTATCCCAGATCACTACTCAGTCCACTCAGCTGTAAATGTATGACTGACTTTACATATTAGGGAAGTGAAGGTGTTGGAGTAGTGTCTGCCACGCTGCCTCCTTGTGTACCGAGGTCATAGTGTGCTGTCAGTCACGAACACTAGTCATATACGCCTCAGTTATAATATTATAAGCCACAATGTAAACGATTCTCGATTATTACAACGATTGGACTTGATTGTTGATACAAATAGTTTATCAAAGTGAATCATCAGCTCAGACATCCAGTTAATAAATTTGTGTTAGTTCTTCTTTTTTTTAAGTGTGGGAGTATCAGTTGTGCTGCTGCTCCCAGTATTGTGTGTTGTCCTTCATAAGAGGAGCCATGAGGGATTACTCTGGCGTGAAGAGCAGCGTGGGGAGAGCCGCTACTTTGCCCTTTCTAAAAAATCTGCTCTGTGATTGGCTGCTATGAAAATGTCTGAACGTTTGCATGATAGGCTTACCGACGACTTAATTCTGACTTATTTGAAGTCCGGGACTGAGCCGCGATTAGGAATATGAGGAAGTCTGGTTCAGCGACACAGACACTAGTGAGTGCTTGAGACCGTCTCCAGCTGGACCCAGGACAGTGCTGCCTTACAATTATAGTCCTGCAACTTTAATTTTTACTCTCCTCCCTCCACCCCATCCACCCACCCCTACCCAGCCCACCTCCCCTAACAACCCCCCCCCACCTAATGAGGGTAGATTTCCAGTGTAATTTCGTTTTCTATTGTTAGCCATTTTTATCCCCCTGACGATGCGGGAGTATATAGCAATAAGTGTACTACATATCTGTCTGTCAGTAATCACCTGTTGTTAAATGATGTCTGTCTTGCTGTAAGTTTGTAAAATCGTCCAATATTCATTAAAATTGTATAAACCGTGTGAGTCTCGTGGCCAATGCTCGTCCATGACTCTAATCAAAAGTTGTACCAGGAAAGTGTTGGTCTTTTACCCACAATGAAGGGAAGACGTCGGGTATAGATCTTCAACGCTCTGGGTCTTGGTTGAATACAGGATAGCGGCTCAAGGGATATCATCAGATCTTCCTGTATTACTTAATCTGGGTCTCCGTGAACCTGTTCTTAGTAGTGTTAGTCAGGAGAGCTCATTTGGGTGCTGTAAGAGGACTGTAGTGAGGGAGAAACACTTGTCTGTCAGTCAGTCAGTCAGGCAGGTCAGTCAGTTAGTCAATTCAGTCAGTCAGTCAGTCAATTCAATCAGTTAGTCAATTCAGTCAGTTAATCAGTCAATTCAGTTAGTCAGTCAATTCAGTCAGTCAATTCAGTCGGTCAGTCAGTCAGTTAATTCAGTCAGTCAATTCAGTCAGTCAGTCAGTCACTTTAATTCACCCACCAGATGTAAATATTCACATTGAGAAATATTCCAGCGTTGATAAATTCTCACCAAAACACACAAAGAGCAATCGTAAATTCTCACTCTAAAGAGTTTTATTTCCCAGATAAATTCTCATAGCTGAGCACTTAAGAGTAACAGTAAATATTTATACTTTTAACAATATTCTTCCCTTAATAAATTCTTTCTAAATCACACTTAAGGGCAGCGGTAAATTTTCTCTCTCTCTCTCTTTTAAAATAAACCACAAAATACTCACTCAATAACTTTAAATAATATTCCCACCTAAAATATTACTAAATATAATATTCTTTTAAAATGACCATAAGAATAGCTGTATATATTCTCCTGTTAAAAAAGATGTTCCCGTTGCTTTGATTTGAGTGTGTGTGTGTGTGTGTGTGTGTGTGTGTGTGTGTGTGTGTGTGTGTGTCTTATATCACCGTCCCCTCGCCTGTCAGCCCAAGGTAATGAATCTGAGAGCTGTTATTTTGGGCGGGTTTGACAATTTCGCGCCCGAGGAGGAAACTGATGGATGAATGTAGTAATTTCACGGTCAGGTCCCCGGGGTGTGTGTGTGTGTGTGCGTGTGTGTGTGTGTGTGTGTGTGTGTGTGTGTGTGTGTGTGTGTGTGTGTGTGTGTGTGGGGGTCAATTTAATGCGTTGATTTCCATGGCCATGAATACAGGAATAATGGGGGGGTGGGGAAGGGGGGAGATATAGTTCCCTTGTGTACAAATTGTAACTCAGAAGTCTTATATGTATCAAACTCAATCAGAATGTAATCAGATACTTTATGTTTGAGACAGTTGGGTATAAAGTGTGTGTGTTTGTTTGTCAGACGGAAATATAATTTGTCTTATTTACACTGACGTTATAAGTTATTTCTGCGCTTCAATAACTAAGATCTTTAAAGGTTAACAAGATAGGCATAGTTTATGTTAGTTCACCAACCAATAGAAATTACGAGAGAACTTTGTATATCTTAAACTGGGTGGCTCTTGTTATATAAATTAGGAGATGATAACCTTTTATATTACACTAAATCAAATAACCTCTTTATACCGCGGTGAATAATACCATTTGAAATTACAACCTAACCTAACCATGCCCAGAGATTTGTCCAATGTATTCACAGCTAGGCGGAGTTGAGGTCTTTCTGCTTTTAATATCATTCCAAAAGTGACCAATTTTTCATGGTAAAGAGGCGTTTGGCTTCCTCTAAGACAATAGTGCTGTCTGCCTACCCCTTTAATCTTTCTTAATAGCCTGGTGATATTGTGCCCTCCTGCTTTGTGTAATCTGGGCCAGCCACCCGCCCTACCTCCCTCCTCTTACTACTATTACTGCTACTACTACTACTATTACTACTACTGCTCTTCCTCTTCCTCCCCCTCCTCGGCAACAAGCACCTCAGAGATTATTCCAAAATCAAGGTATTTCTCTGATTTCCACTTGCACGATAATGATTTTTCTGGTTTTCTCATACCTATAGATTGTCTGATTCCTTTGTTTTCGTTTAAGCCATTTCGATGAGTGGTATAGTACAGTGGTGATAGTAACGCACACACACACACACACACACACACACACACACACACACACACACACACACACACACACACACACACACACACACACACACACACACACACACACACACACACACACACACACACACACACACACACACACACACACACACACACACACACACACACACACACACACACACACACACACACACACACACACACACACACACACACACACACACACACACACACACACACACACACACACACACACACACACACACACACACACACACACACACACACACACACACACACACACACACACACACACACACACACACACACACCATCTCCGGTTGTAATTCTAGTAGCCCATAGTTCTAGAGAAGAGAACAGAGGGCATTTGCATATAATCCTCCCTTAAAATTTAATATATTTATGAATAGACGTGTTTGGAAATTTAAAGCATAGAAATTTAACTAAAACGTAAATATAATGGATTAACGAACCGGAGGTAGAACGAGATGGGGTGAAGTGGGGCGGGACGAAGCGGGGCGGGGCGAAGCGGGGCGGAGCGAAGCGGGGCGGGACGAAGCGGGGCGGGACGAAGCGGGGCGGGACGAAGCGGGGCGGGACGAAGGGAAGGGGACGAAGCGGGGCGGGACGAAGCGGGGTGGAGCGAAGCGGGGAAGGAGATCGGAATGCAGTTAAATTTCTTCGATGGGTCGTGAGGGAGGAAGCTAGGTGCTCTTGTGTCTCTTGTTGTTTTACTTAACTTGGAATTCAACGATACTTTATTTTCTATAGCGTTAGGTTAGGTTAGGTTAGGTTCGTGTTTGGTTAGGTTAGTGTTAGGTTCGTGTTTGGTTAGGTTAGGTTAGTGTTAGGTTAGGTTAGGTTTGGTTAGTGTTAGGTTAGGTTAGGTTATCAATGGGGTCTTTTACCATTGGTGAAATAAGATTGGGTGCCTAATCTTCACGTGACCCTCACCATTTAGGTTTATTCCTGGGACAGAAATAGAAAATATATATATATATATGAACAAATGTACCCCAGTATTGGTCATTGTCTGGGTTAATCACATTGGGGAGAAAAAATAATCATTCCTCAAGTGGGTAAAATATCTATCAGTCAAGTTCGTAAAGGTTGTCATGGTGGATAGGTTAATATGTAGGGTCAAAAAATCATGTTGGTATATAGGACTCTCTCTCTCTCTCTCTCTCTCTCTCTCTCTCTCTCTCTCTCTCTCTCTCTCTCTCTCTCTCTCTCTCTCTCTCTCTCTCTCTTCTTTGTCTCAGGTTTGTGTTCCCGTGTGACTACTCGGCCTACAGGTGGGGGTACAATCGTTAATTCTGTGGTACAAGGTAGATAATGAGGCGATACCTGTTTTATACGGGTTCCTATATCCAGTAATGTACATATTTATTCCGTGTGTTATTATTCGATCCTATATATTTTTTTATTCTAACCTCACCTTTATTTTAATTTATTCATTATTTATTTATTCCTATTTGGTTATTTCACCTTTGCATTTCTTAATAATTTCGTTTCTATTTTGAGGTTGAGTGAAAGGCCAATCTCACTCTCCATCTTCTAGTCCTATATGATATTTATTCAATATCTTAAAATGCATGGCCTATGGAATTCAATAACCGTCTATAATACACAAGGGATTTTTTTTTGTCAATCACCTTTCAATTTTAGGCCTTTTTGTGGAGGCGTCGGTATAGCCTTAGCTTGAGTCTCCTTAAAAAAAAATACGGATTTTTTTTGCAATGAATATTTTTTATTTTTGGAGTCGAATGTTAGGTGGTGGAAAATGTTCATGTATTTTATGTAGGTTTAAAGAGACAATGTTGATTTTACGTGATTGTAATGGTAGGCTTAGGTTAGGTTAGGTTAGGTTAGGTTAGATTAGATTTGTCTATGTTATGTGGGTTCCGAGACACACACACACACACACAAACTCTTTCAAAAGTGACATAGGACCTTGGTAGTCACGCAAGCATAACTCACCGTCACACCTGAGTCACATTACATAATAACACTCATAACTACCGCGCCATCACCTGTGGGGAAGACACACCTGGACACATGCAAATTACTCATCAATATACATCACCTGTATCTGTATTAGTACCTATCCGCTAAAGAATGTTTGAAGGGTCGATTTTGCAGTCTTGAGATCATAGACAGGAAGCGTTTTTGGTTTACAGACAGACAGACAGACAGACAGACATAAAAACTCACCGATTGTTCTTGTTTTTTTTTGTTTTTTTACTCTCTCTCTCTCTCTCTCTCTCTCTCTCTCTCTCTCTCTCTCTCTCTCTCTCTCTCTCTCTCATTACGTATCAAAGAACAGCTGTACGTTAATAATACCGGACTGAGTATAAATAATTAACTTCCAAACAAACTCCTGTTATTAATCTGTCCGACGTAAACAGACAACAATAGAGCGATTTTAACGAGT
>NW_024723430.1:780000-797500 GCF_018991925.1 Homarus americanus
ACACAGTGTAAACAGTGGGTCGTTTACAAATTTTTTTTTCAGTTTACACAGGCAAGTACGACGCAGCTATGCATAACGTAATTTTTTCCAGCTTCCGTAATTATTTTGCGCTCCCACGCTCTCCCGTTGATTGCATTTCCGCTTTAATGGTTTTTGTCCCTGTCTTTACTTGGTTGTGTGCTTCAATTAAGATTCATTTACTTTTGATACAGCGGAGTGTGTGGGGGTGTGTGTGTGTGTGTGTGTGTGTGTGTGTGTGTGTCTGTGTGTGTGTGGGTGTCTGTGTGTGTGTGTTTGTGTGTGTCTGTGGGTGGGTGTGTAAAGCGTCACATTTTTTATTCTCGTTAACACACTATTTCTTACACTTCCTCGGTAACTACAGATATAAAATTTAACAGACTTGAAACTTATATTTCTTATTTTTTTTTTCAGGTAAGATCACACCTTCAAACTCACCTACCTGGAAGACTTGCCGCCAACTCTTACTTTTAGTAGATGTAAGACCAGGTATGTGATCTGTCTTAGTACTTTATTAAGGTATAATACTGTGTTTTGTTTAATATTAAAGTGGGAGAGTAATGTTAGACGACGAGCGGGGGGGGTCCTCCTCCAGCAGGGGTGTGGGTCCTCCTCCAGTAGGGGTGTGGGGTCCTCCTCCAGTAGGGGTGGGGTCCTCCCAGCAGGGGTGTGGGGTCCTCCTCCAGCAGGGGTGTGGGTCCTCCTCCCAGCAGGGGATGGGGTCCTCTCCAGCGGGGGGTGTGGGTCCTCCCTCCCAGCGGGGGAGTGAGTCTCCAGCAGGGGTATGGGTCCTCCTCCAGCGGGGGTATGGGTCCTCCTCCAGTAGGGAGTGTGGGTCCTCCTCCAGCAGGGGTGTGGGCCCCTCCAGCAGGGTGTGGGGTCCTCCATGGGGCATGGGGTCCTCCTCCAGCGGGGGTATGGGTCCCTCCAGCAGCAGGGGTGTGGGGTCCTCCAGCAGGGGTGTGTCCTCCATGGGGTATGGGTCCTCCCTCCAGCGGGGGGGTATGGGGTCCTCCAGCGGGGGTATGGGTCTCTCCAGCGGGGGTATGGGTCCTCCAGCGGGGTATGGGGTCCTCCAGCAGGGGGGTGAGCTCCTCCCAGCAGGGGTGAGGGGGTATGGGGTCCTCCTCCAGCGGGGGGTGAGGGGGTATTGGTCCCTCCTCCAGCAGGGGTGTGGGGTCCTCCTCCAGCTGGGGGTATGGGTCCCTCCAGAGGGGGTATGGGTCCTCCAGCGGGGGTGAGTCCCTCCTCCAGCGGGGGTATGGGTCCTCCTCCAGCGGGGGTATGGGTCCTCCTCCAGCAGGGGGGTGAGTCCTCCTCCAGCAGGGGTGAGGGGGTATGGGTCCTCCTCCAGCAGGGGTGAGGGGATGTACTTAATTGATTGGAAAAATAAATGACGTGAGGAAGATGGAATTTGAGAGTTCCGGGAGGAACTTTTCGCCTCAGTTCTCACATCATGGAGTTACAATCCTTAGCGACCCTCTCTTGTTGATAACCTTCTCAAGTAACAAAATCTTTCATCTCTCACAACGGCTCGCCATCTCCTGTGGATCTTCAGGAACTGTTGAGAGAAAATGGTTCACTCGGTACCGTGTTCCTTGTGGATGGATAAAAGAAAGAAGTTTTTGAGTTCCGCTTCTGTTTACGTGATTGAGTAAAATCATTCTCCCACGTAAAAGAATCCTCACTCTTACAGCCATCTGCACTGTAGTTTGAAAAGAAGTTGCAATGCTGATGTGAGAACACCATTCAGAGTTAGTGAGATGTCTTCCGTTGTTTGGTTGTACGACTGATGGAAACTAACTCTTGCTGTCAGTCTTTTTTACGATGCCCCCAACACGGCCGCCCCTCCCTTGAGACCTGGCGGAAAAATCCCTCTCAGCTGGTACAGAAAGTCTGATTCGCAGGACCCAGAGCTGAAAGTTTTTTTTCCCGCGTCTTTTCCAGAGCAACGACTCTTCCATCAAGAAATATATTTACTGGGCAGCAGCTGTAGGTACGTCTGGCTTGTGCTCCGTGTAGTGCATAGGAAACAACAACCATAAGTAACGTTGTAGTAAAGTGATATAAGGTTTAGGTAATTGAAAGTATTTGACCGTACTAACGATAATGTAACAGACAATAAACTAATTAATAGGTACTTTAGTTTTATTCTACTGGAAACTGTGAACTGTCTTGCTGTACAAACTTCTTTTCTTTCTCGTCAGTTGAGACGGTAACTTTGTAAGAGTCATTAAAGAAATCCTCTTTTATGCGCCGCACGTCACGCAACACACATACCTAACATGCATTCTAACTATGAGGACAAATTACCTAATCTGAAAACTTAAAAAAAATTACTGGCTTAGTTTGTCATTAACCTGGGAGCTTGGTTAGGTTGAATCACATATAACACGAAAGTACTAAGACAAGCGTCCTCGGTAGTGATTGATGGGGAACTTTGGCTTAATATAGATGTCCTCGCGGCCTTCAGTCCCTCACACAGCTCAGTAGTGAGTGACTCCACCTAACGCGTCTCTACCGGGGAAAGACTTGGCAATGGGGACAAAAGTAACGTTAGTTCTTGTTGAAGTGAATGGTGGTAAATATAAACTCCATGAAATAATATAGATACTGTGATATATATATGACTTTATATACCTCCTCCCTTGATATATATAACTAAAATGTTTATAGACATATATGAACAACTTGTTGGTGATATAAAAACCTATATCGTTCTTAAGCTCAATAATATCACTTATATAATCCACGACCGCGAGAAATATTAATTGTGTGTTAATAAAATATAAAAACCAAGTAAAACAATAAACTATCAAATTTAGCAAAATGCCGGGATTCAACTCAGTGTCCAGTTCAATGGTGGAAAAGTTGGGAGTTAGTTTGATAGGAACGGTCCACCTCATGCTGCAAACCTCCCATCCAGGTCGTGTTTAAATACTGGTAACTCTCGGGTCGGTGCCACTCACGGCTGATGTTCAGTCGGTGTGGATTAGTTTCTCAATGCCTCAAACATCACCAAACATCCCCAAAACATCCTCAAATTTCACCAAACATCACCAAACATCACCATTCATCCCCAAACATCACCAAACATCACCAAAATATCCCCAAACATCACCATTCATCTCCAAACATCACCAAACATCACCAAACATCACCAAAATATTCCCAAACATCACCAAACATCACCAAACTATCCCCAAACATCACCATTCATCTCCAAACTATTTTCCATCAAACCCGAATACTCATGGTCGGGATTTTCACAAGTTGGTACGTTCAGTCACTTTCCTCTCTGGTGATGTAAACATGCACTTAAGATAGATTAACACACACACAACATCGTAAATGACTCTGGGGCTGTAGAAATTCATTTAACATGATGACTTGAGATAAAATACCAAAATATCCAAAATGGCATCAATATTTGGCTTACGACTGCTACTTAGTTCGATACGTTTACTTGGCAACATTAAGAAGGTGGAATTATTGTTTGTAATATTTCTAGATGTGGAATCGTCTTTTGTTAAAGTTATTGGTGGTTTATCTAGTGTATATAAAGTGCGTGTGTGTGTCTGTCTGTATCTTGTAATATGTTAAGGAAATGGGGAACTAGGTGAAGGTAAAAGGGAGTTCCATCCTCAGTGTGAATATATTATACATTAAATTGAGGCTCTTTCGTTAGCTCTGAAGTCGACGCCTTCGCTTCCACAACTGTAAGGTATCTCGTCGTAGCTGGGTGATCTTGGAGTGCCCCGGGTGAGAACTAGTGGCCCTTAGTATATGACACCACGAACTCTCTCTCTCTCTCACACGAAGCTCTCTGTTCCTCTCCCAGCTCAAGTCGCCGCATAAAAACTCTCATATTCACTTTAAATACATCAGCTCTACCTTGTTTGTTTGTCTTGTGAAAATGAGCTGCCTCGTCCTTGGTGCCTCAGCAGGAGTGTCGATACGAGGATCATCTTTTGTGATATTGTAAAGGTTTTGGCTGTGTTAAAAACCTTTGCAAGTCGTTGAAGTAGCTGACTATGTTAAAGAAACAATAAGTATAGCGTGGACGGTACAGCAGAGCAACACAAACAATGGCAATGCAGTAGTCAAATTTGCATTCAACTTAATACAAAAGATAAGGTCGTTTGAGTCAGAAGTTACGGTAAAAAAAAAAAAAAATATATATATATATATATATATATATATATATATATATATATATATATATATATATATATATATATATATATATATATATATATATATATATATATATATATGTATATATATATTTCGACAGAGATGAGAACTTCCTCGGCTGTTCTCTCCCAGACTCCCAGAAAGCCGAGTTAAAATGGACCTTTCGTTTTCATGGCAGGCCGACTTTTCGAGCCGTTTTACTTATTGGAAATTTTCCGCCTTCTCATTTTTTGAGGTTAAGGAGTTGTCTTTTGACATGTTGGGTGCACGAGGATATGTCTGCTGCCGTTTTTATCGTGGTTGGTTGACTCTTCAAAAACTGTCCGCTTCCTTCTTTTTTTTTTCGTTGTTGTTTATTTCAGTACGTCAGGTCTCGCGAGAATTTATCCCTGTTGTTGTGAACATTTTGTCGTCTCGTGAACACTACTGCACCTAAGGAAGTCCACGTTGCCACTACAGTGTTATTGTCGTGTGGTGGAGAGGCCCTCACTCAAGTGCCTCATGTACTGGTTTTGTCCTTTTTACACGTTTTTTTTTGTTTTTACTTAAATTGAATGTATTATCTCTCCTCGTGACACAGTAAATCACTGTAATGGTTATAGAAACAAGGGTTAGGTTAGGTTAGGTTATAGTGCATTAGGTCCGGTCAGGTCAGGTCATTCCTTCTTCGGATGTGTTCTATTCAGTTGAACTTATTTTCAGCCGAACAATAATTGCCATTCTAGTAATTATAATTCAGTTTATTTATGTGAAAATAAATTACGTTAACAAGCAATTATCTTACGTTAAGTAGGATGCAACATGATAAGTTTAAAGGAAGTTATCCTTATTTTTAAGACGAATGTATTGAAAAATCTTGTAACTTATTTTGTTAAGAAAAATTAATGTATTTATCACTGTAACTTTCATCAAAATAGAGAACTTGAATTTGCCACCTATTATTACACTATTATTACGCTATTACACTATTACTCAATTAATATACTATTATTACACTATTACACTATTATTCACAATTTCAACATTGCCTGACCTCAGTACATTTGTCTTGGCTATTATATTACAAATGATTCTCTCGAGCAATATTTCTGATCTGTAAATAAAATCCAACTTTCCAACAATTTCCTCCAGGTGAACAGAGGGAGTAACACACTGTAGCCTCGACAGTGTAACATTTTAGTCGAGGGAGAATAAGTGTCACCAACATACAGCTTAACTCAGGATGTACTCAGCACACTCCAGACTTCAGTAATGGGAGCTTTTCCGGGAACTGGATCGAAGAAAAGCCTCGCTGCCACGCCCTCCCTACCTGTGTGATCTTGTTTTGCCACCTGTGTGTTCTTACCTATGTGTTCTTACCCGTGTGATCTTACTCGTGTGATCTTACCTATGTGTTCTTACCCGTGTGATCTTACTCGTGTGATCTTACCTGTGTGTTCTTACCCGTGTGATCTTACTCGTGTGATCTTACCTGTGTGTTCTTACTCGTGTGATCTTACCTGTGTGATCTTACCTGTGTGTTCTTACTCGTGTGATCTTACCCGTGTGATCTTACCCGTGTGATCTTACCTGTGTGTTCTTACTCGTGTGATCTTACCTGTGTGATCTTACCTGTGTGTTCTTACTCGTGTGATCTTACCTGTGTGTTCTTACCCGTGTGATCTTACCTGTGTGTTCTTACCTGTGTGATCTTACTCGTGTGATCTTACCCGTGTGATCTTACTCGTGTGATCTTACTCGTGTGATCTTACCCGTGTGATCTTACTCGTGTGATCTTACTCGTGTGATCTTACCCGTGTGATCTTACCCGTGTGATCTTACCTGTGTGATCTTACTCGTGTGATCTTACTCGTGTGATCTTACCCGTGTGATCTTACTCGTGTGATCTTACCTGTGTGTTCTTACCCGTGTGATCTTACCCGTGTGATCTTACTCGTGTGATCTTACCTGTGTGTTCTTACTCGTGTGATCTTACTCGTGTGATCTTACTCGTGTGATCTTACTCGTGTGATCTTAATTGTATCGTCTTACCCTGCCACCTGTGTGCCCGTCGATCTCTGACCTCTTGGAACTAGGCGAGGCTAAGTTAGGCTTGGGCAGGTTAGTCATGGTTTGGTTGGGCTAGGTTTGATTAGGTTAGGTTAGGTATAGTTTGGTCAGGTCGGGTCAGGTCAGGTTCCCTTTGACCAGTCATTGTACTTAATAGTTCAATAGCCCGAGGAGAGTAGGAGGCGAGGCACTGTCCACCTGCCTCGACCCCACACCACGTCAACAAAGTCACTGCTGCCAGTAACATGCCACACTGTAACCTAACCTAACCTCACCCAACCTAACCTAACCTAACCTTCTGTCGTGTGGTATGGCTCTGGTACACCTTGGTTGACTTAATAATTAATCTTTGTCTTAATGAAGGTAATATCTATTAGTTGTTAATATAATAATAATAATAATAATAATAATAATAATAATAATAATAATACTAAACTGGCCACAGTTTTTCACAGTATTCAAGTCAGGTAGAGGAAGAACCTTTGTCTATGTGTGGTCTTAGGTGTGCGAGTTTGTTGACCAAACTGGAGTGGTCCATGGAAGAATTGGCGAGGGCCAAGGAAGAAATTGAGAGGGCCACGTTGGAGAACCTGAAATTAAAGGAAGAGCTGGCGAGGTTAAAAGGGGAGGCGGGACAGGGAAAGCCAGTGTCTGACGAAAACGCAAGCGAGTGGAAGGTTGTGAGGAGTGGGAAGACGAAGCTGGTGGTGAAGAAATACACCAAGGATACTGTAGGTTATGTATCTAAGCTACTGTGCCGAGTAGCATTTATATATGTAATCACGTGGCAACACTGCACGTGTTATGTGGCAACATTGCCCCGAGGCTGCCATATGGCAAGGCAGTCTCAGTCTGACTCTGTGGGCCATGCATGCCACACGCTAGTCACCACTTGTATTTCTCCTATCCGTTAATAAATGGACTTGGCGATGTGCGCCTGCCGGCGATGTGGGACGTGTTATCAAATCTGACGAAGACTCGGCAAAACTACAGGAAGATCTAAACAAATTTTTCGAATGGTCTGAAAAATGGCAGATGAAATTCAACGTGGACAAATGTAAAGTACTCAGTATAGGAGATGTAAACAGGGAAACCAGATACCAGATGAACAACAATGCCATAGAGAAATCCGACTGCGAGAGAGATGTAGGAGTAATGATAAGTAGGAACCTTAAGCCAAGTACACAATGTGTTTTTGCTCGTAACAAGGCTAATAAAGTACTTGGGTTCATACAAAGGAGTGTTAGTTACAAGACTAGCGAGGTAATCCTAAAACTGTATCTTGCGCTTGTGAGACCACACCTGGATTACGCAGTTCAGTTCTGGTCACCGTATTACAGGATGGATATAGAATCATTGGAAAGAATTCAGAGGAGAATGACAAGACTAATCCCAAGCATTAGGAACCTTGAGTATAGAGACAGGTTAAAGCATCTTAATTTGCACTCCCTCGAGAGACGTAGAGCGAGGGGCGACCTGATAGAGGTGTATAAGTGGAAGTCAGGGCTAAACAAAGGGGACATTACAAAGGTACTCAAACTATCCAACCAGGAGCGAACTCGTAACAATGGTTTTAAATTAGACAAATTTAGATTTAGGCGTGAAATAGGTAAACACTGGTTTGGAAACAGAGTAGTGGATGAATGGAACAAGTTACCAAATATCATCATTAACTCGAATACGCTGAATAGCTTCAAACATAGGTTGGATGCTTATATGAGCAATAGGGGTTGGGTGTAAACGGGACTGCCCAGTATGGGCCAATAGGCCCGCTGCAGTTTCCTCCTTTCTTATGTTCTTATGTCTAATATTGTCGTGTATTATATGACGGTTATAGTCATGTAATACAAAGTTGTGTATTTATGATTTATGTATATCCTGTACTTGGAAAGGTTACAGTAATGTGAATATCAGCTTTCGAATTCAATTCCACAATTAAAATAATAAAGTTTCGATTATATTCCCCTGTGTGATAGGAACTGAGGCTACATAGTGTGGTGGGATGAGGCTACATAGTGTGGTGGGGACAGAGGCTACATAGTGTGGTGGAGACATAGGCTACATAGTGTGGTGGGGACTGAGGCTACATAGTGTGGTGGAGACTGAGGCTACATAGTGTGGTGGGGACTGAGGCTGGCAAGGTGGTGGAGACTGAGGCTGGCGAAGTAGTGTGGTGGGACAGAGGCTACAGTGAGACCGAGCCGCCACAGTGGTGAGACCGAGGCCGCATGGTGCGTGGTGGAGACCGAGGCCACAGTGGTGGGGACCGCGCCACAGTGTGGTGAGACCGAGGCCACATAGGCGTGGTGGGACCGGGAGGCCACAGTGTGGTGAGACTGAGGCTACATAGTGTGGTGGACCGAGGCTACATAGTGCAGGAGACTGAGGCTACATAGTGTGGCAGGAGACCGGGAGGCCACACAGTGGTGGGACTGAGGCTATGCGTGGTGGAGACTGGAGGCTACATAGTGTGGTGGGACTGAGGCTACAAGGTGTGGAGACTGAGGCTACATAGTGTGGACAGGCTATGTGGGTGAGACCGAGAGGCCACATAGTGGTGGAGACCGAGGCTACATAGTGTGGTGGAGACTGGAGGCTACATAGCGTGGTGTGTACTGAGGCTACATAGTGGTGGAGACTGAGGCTGCTGGCTAGTGGTGGGAGACTGAGGCTACATAGTGTGGTGGAGTGACCTGAGGCCACAGTGGTGGGGACAGAGGCCACATAGTGTGGAGACTGAGGCTACATAGTGTGGTGAGACTGAGGCTACATAGTGTGGTGGGACAGAGGCCAAGTATAGTGTGTGGAGAATCGAGGCCACATAGTGGTGGGACCGGGAGGCTACATATGGTGAGACTATGCTGCATAGTGTGGTGTGGGGACAGAGGCAGTGTGGTGGAGACTGAGGCTGCTATATGTGGTGGGGACTGAGGCTACATAGTGTGGTGGGGAATTGAGGCTACATAGGTGGGAGACTGAGGCTAAGCATAGTGTGGTGGGGACTGAGGCTACATAGTGTGGTGGGGACTGAGGCTACATAGTGTGGTGGAGACTGAGGCTACATAGTGTGGTGGGGACTGAGGCTACATAGTGTGGTGGGGACAGAGGCTACATAGTGTGGTGGAGACTGAGGCTACATAGTGTGGTGGGGACTGATTCTTACATAGTGTGGTGTGGATTGAGGCTACATAGAGGTGAAGGAACCTTTGGAAACTCATAAGAGAACTGGTGTAAAGTGAGAGTGACTGTTTGTTAGGTGGTCGTACTTACAGGTCTGCCTCTCATCACTGGTTGCATTGTCTTCACAGTCAGCCTCGGAGTGGGGGAGAGATGAATACCTTGCAACATTGGTGGTCATTGGCCCGTGTTGCAGGACAGGTAAAGGACACAGTCTTCATTATACACCTGCAACTTTATGTGAATTTATGTTCGTGGAATATTTCTTCAGGTAAGGCGAGGGGACAGGTCGAGCTGGGTCTAGGATGGAGGAACAATCTGTACCTTGATTCTGTGTTATAATTCATGTGAGATCTCTTACTGTTTGTTGTATAATCTTCATGTAACTGTGATGACATTTTCGTACATTCTTTCTGGACTTGAGCTTTAAGTTTACTATTAAATACATTACCGAGTTTCCAGTGGTGAGAACTATACAAATACACTACAAGGAGACTCGGCTATGTGTGTCTGCCATCGACCTTGTCACACAAATATCGTCTTGACCTTTACTTACACTACTGCTGGGTGAAGGGCCCTTCCCTCTCCACACACCGCCTCGCTGCCTCTACGCATCCCATATATCCTCTGTCTATCTAAGAGGTTCTTGGTATAATAACTTGTACATTTAGTTTATGAATGAATTTGTCGTTATATAATATTTATAGCTAAGTGTGATGTCTCCTAACCTAACCTAACCTAACCAAAGGGATCGTGTAATAAGATCATAAGTGTGTGTGTGTGTGTGTGTGTGTGTGTGAGGAGAGAAGTATATAGATCAGGTCGCGTCCCTTCTGTCACCTGAGAGCTGTGTAGGTGGGCGAATAAGGTATACTGTACGTGGCGCCCTACAGCACACACACACACACACACACACACACACACACACACACACACACACACACACACACACACACACACCTTTTATTATGTAGTGGAATATTTTTTGGGGGGTCTCACACAGATACCACAATGCTCTCGGAATAATATAAAATCCACAGCTGTAGTACATTCATTCTACAAAATTGTTCACTCCATTAAAACTACAAAACTACTCTGTATTTTCCTGTTTCTCGTTGTATTACATTCATCCACGGTGTTACATGTAAGAGTTCCTCAACCTGTGAAGAACAGTTACACACGTGGAACCTTTACGACTTACAGTTATACATCTCATTAATGTTGATAGTATTTCCCGGCGCTTGGTAGTGGTCCATGGAAATTAATTGCCATCGCTGCTTCTTGGAGACGTTCAGTAATTATAGAAACCCCCATCAAGATAATCATTAGTGTGTAGGTACAGTGTTGTAATCAGACGTTTAGTGGGTAATGAAGGGGTACTATGGCCGGTACTGCACTCGAACGCCTTCACTTCCCCAGTTGTAAAGTTAGGTATACCTCTTCACAGATGGCTGGTCTATGGGTGCCCCGAGTGTGAGCCAGCGATCCTTAGTTATGGTGAGATAATATGTATAAACCACCAACCACAACTACCACTACTACCACCCTCCGTCATCAACATTACCACAACTACCACACGTCCGTCACCAACAACCATTCTCAACACCCTCCACTTTCTTCAGACAACACCACCATCACCACCACAACATCCACAACCACCTCACCAACATTCACATCCACACTCATCACGTCAATAGCTAACATGGCTGTCCACCATCTTGCAGCAAGTCATGGCAAGTCGTCATAAGTCATCACAAGTCGCAGCAGCACCAGCAGCACCAGCACTCAGCAAGTCATGGCAGCAAGTCATGCATGCAGCAGCAAGTCAGCAGCAGGGCAAGCAGGTCAGCCTTTAGCCATAGCAGCAAGCAGCAGGCAGCACTGGCAGCATCAGGACTGGCAGGTCATGGCATCAGTCAGCCAACAAGGCAGGTTTGGCCAGCAGTCTGTAGCCTTGGTAAGTCATGCAGTCATGGCAATCACCATCAATCAACCATCCCACTACTACTCCTCGCTGCCGTAAAACCCTGAATTATAAGTTTTACACACCGAGGCAAAATTTGTAGTCATTTCTTCCTTGGTTTCCCGAGACAATGAAAATAGCAGTTGGTATATAGTTGGGTGAGGTGGGGAGTAACTGTGTATGGTGGGGAGTGAAGTGGGGAGTAAATGTAAGGTAGGGAGTGACGGTGGGGAGTAACTTATAGGTGGGGAGTGACAGTGGGAGTAACAAGGTGGGGGTGACAGTGGAGTAACAATGTATGGTGGGGTGACAGTGGGGTAACTATGAGTGGGGGTGAGAGTAGCAAGGTGGGGGTGACAGTGGGAGTAACTGTGTATGGTGGGGAGTGACAGTGAGGTAACTGTGTATGGTGGGGTAACTGTGTATGGTGGGGAGTAACTGTATGGTGGGAGTGACGGTGAGGTAACTTGTGTATGGTGGGGAGTGACGGTGGGGAGTAACTGGGTGGGGGTGACAGTGGGGTAACTGTATGGTGGGGGTGCTTTATGGTGGGGGTATGTAAGGTGGGGAGTGACGGTGGGGAGTAACTAAGGTGGGAGTGACGGTGGGAGTAACTGTGTATGGTGGGGAGTGACGGTGGGAGTAACTGTAAGGTGGGGGTGAGAGAGTAACTGTAGGTGGGGAGTGACGGTGGGGAGTAACTGTATGGTGGGGAGTGACGGTGGGAGTAACTGTGTATGGTGGGGAGTAACTGTGTATGGTGGGAGTAACTGTAAGGTGGGGAGTGACGGTGGGAGTAACTGTAAGGTGGGAGTGACGGTGGGAGTAACTGTGTATGGTGGGGAGTGACGGTGGGGAGTAACTGTAAGGTGGGGAGTGACGGTGGGAGTAACTGTAGGTGGGGTGACAGTGGGGAGTAACTGTGTATGGTGGGGAGTGACGGTGGGAGTAACTGTGTATGGTGGGGAGTAACTGTGTGGTGGGGGTGACGGTGGGGGTAACTGTATGGTGGGGAGTGACGGTGGGGAGTAACATGTATGGTGGGGAGTGCGGTGGGGAAGTACTGTAAGGTGGGGAGTGACGGTGGGGAGTAACTGTAAGGTGGGGAGTAACCTGTGTTGGTGGGGGAGTGACGGTGGGAGTAACTGTAAGGTGGGGTGACGGTGGGGAGAATAACTGTGTATGGTGGGGGTGACGGTGGGGAGTAACTGTAAGGCGGGGAGTGACGGTGGGGAGTAACTGTAAGGTGGGGAGTGACGGTGGGGAGTAACTGTGTATGGTGGGGAGTGACGGTGGGAGTAACTGTAAGGTGGGGGAGTGACGGTGGGAGTAACTGTAAGGTGGGGAGTGACGGTGGGGAGTAACTGTGTATGGTGGGGAGTGACGGTGGGGAGTAACTGTAAGGTGGGGAGTGACGGTGGGAGTAACTGTAAGGTGGGGGGTGACGGTGGGGAGTAACTGTGTATGGTGGGGAGTGACGGTGGGGAGTAACAAGGTGGGGAGTAACTGTGTATTGGGGAGTGACGGTGGGGTAACTGTGTATGGTGGGGAGTAACTGTAGGTGGGGGTGACGGTGGGGAGTAACTGTAGGTGGGGAGTAACTGTGTATGGTGGGAGTGACGGTGGGGAGTAACTGTGTATGGTGGGGAGTGACGTGGGGAGAACTGTGTATGGTGGGAGTGACGGTGGGAGTAACTGTATGGTGGGGAGTGACGGTGGGGAGTAACTGTAAGGTGGGGAGTGACGGTGGGGAGTAACTGTAAGGTGGGGAGTGACTGTATGGTGGGATTGAAGTAAGTACCACTTGTTGACGGAAATACTCTCTCTCTCTCTCTCTCTCTCTCTCTCTCCATGGCAGGTCTTCATCCAACTCAACTACGACGACTTATTAAAATTGGCTTCTCAAAGATGCCTAGTTTGCAGTCTTATACTTCTAATTGGGGATAAAACTCGCATCAAAGGTAGAGTCTCAGCGCAACTTCACATCCATTTTGTTTACACCTCTCATTAATTACTTCATTACAGGTGTCATTCAGTTAAGGTGTTAATTTTATAAGTATATTTTAAGTGGTGATTAGTACAGTCAGCCAAGAACCCCGATATTCAGCCTCTTGAATCCGAAGCGTTTATGGTCAGAATGATGTATTTGTGTATATGGCTTCGGGTTCACGAATCTGAATCCCGGGGTTCGTGGTTCAGAAAGAGAGACGACAGGATTTTTTGTTGATGACTGTATGGTGTCAGTCTTCCTTGAGGGTCTTAGTTGAAAAAAATACTCATTTATATTTAGGAATAAATATTAGTAATAATTTCTCGGGTTATTAAATTTATTGAAAATTGTCTTAATTTATGGATGAATTTTTTTTCGGTTTATTTCGTCATTTTTAGTCCGTTAGATTTATTCTGATTTTATAGAATATTTAAAAGGAATATATTTAAGCAAAAAGCCAGAGTAAAAAAAAAAAAGGGCTAATCTATCCGAACAGGTCGGTAAAAGAATAAATTGTGATTTTTTCCGACTGAAGAGAAGAAACAAACAAACAGACAAAAGGATATTTCCAAATTATTTATCATTTGGAGGAGAAAAGAAAGTTGTTTGTTGATTTGTAATGGTACTACCTGGCTGATTGATTATGGTGACCTCTGGGAGACATGGTGACCTCTGGGGTATAGATGATGAAATGAGGGTATGGGGAGGTAGGGTGAGGTAAGGTAGGTCGTACAGAGGTAGAGGGAGAGGGGAGAGGTAGAGTGACAAAGAGGTGAGGTACACAGGACCTAACACGAGTCACACTGAGTGATGGAACATAGGCGGGAATAATTAACAAGAGCGATGGTGTACCTTATCCCTGGGTGTCTGCCTCAATCCTGTCGTATTAACACACACACACACACACACACACACACGGTGGCAGGAGGATTACAGTGCTATATGCCTCTGCTAATAGCCGGACTGCCTCACTCTGGTAACCTCCTATCTGCTGGATGGTCAAACTGGAAATTGATTTGCGGGGTCTATAGAGTGTGTGTGTGTGTGTGTGTGTGTGTGTGTGTGTGTGTGTGTGTGTGTGTGTGTGTGTTTGTGTTCTATACGCCTTCACCTAGGAAAAATAAGAAGATTGATGTTTCAGTGTATGTGTTTTTAAATTTTAAAACCCTACTATAATTTACAACCTCCACCATAATTTACAACCTCCACCATAATTTACAACCCTACCATAATTTACAACCTCCACCATAATTTACAACCTCCACCATACCTTTACAACCTCCACCATATATTACAACCTCCACCGTAATTTACAACCCCCACCATAATTTACAACCTCCACCATAATTTACAACCTCCACCATAATTTACAACCTCCATAATTTACAACCTCCATAATTTACAACCCCCACCGTATAGATTTATTCATAACCTTAATTATTTTCACTAACTTTAATATAAAACAAAATCAGATCAACATTAAATCTTTCTACAATAAAAATTTTTCTCAGGTTCTCCTCAGTAAAAAGTACAGTCAACCTTGGTAACTGAGCTTAAAATATCTTGACCAACACTTGTCTTGTAAATCTATAACAACACACCGAAGGAAAAATTTAGGAACGAATAACAAAATCAACAAGAAATGGAAGAATAACTAATGGAGACGAGACACAAAAAAGGAGAGAGAGTTAACCTGGCTAGTATTCCCAACTAGCAAGATTATATTACGGTAAAATGTTTAAAATTAAGGTAAATTATGGTACGATTATCACACGTCACTGGGAAATAATTACAGGTGTCTTGTAGAGGTTCGATAATTGGTGTGTGTGTTTGGTTATTAATTTAATTATTAATTAACCTGTTGGGCTTATGATTGAGCTATTTAAACAGAGGTGACGCTTGGGTACTAATACACATACAACGCAACACAACTAATACACACACAACACAACGTAACACAACACAACACGACACATATATATAAATACTTCCACCTTATCAAATCCTAACTGGTGCCCAGGAAATATATCTCGTTTAGGAATAGTCTCAGGTTAGTTTTGGTGCCATTTTCGACTTTTTTTTTATCTCAAGTGATGCTGTAAGATGCTTCCATAAATCTCGAGTCAGGATTGAGCTTGATACTCATTTGGTCACATAATAAACATTCATGTAGGAGTGACCATTCAGCAGTATGAGTGACCATGGAGCTTTAGGAGTGACCATGCAGCAGCAGGAGTAACCATGCAGGAGTGACCCTGCAGCAGTATTAGGGGGCCGTGCTGGGCTCACTTCAACTCGCCTCTGCCACTCGTCTCCAAAATCCACTCTGGACGCTCCACATTTTTAAAGTCAGTGAATAAAACTCCACCCACCTGCCCCACTCTTCATATTGGCTCTACTGGTGAGGAGAACTCTCTCTCTCTCTCTCTATATACACACACGAACATTAGTTACCGGTTATTCATGTGAAGTAATCTATACCACTTGTGTGATACATTATAGAAACAATAGTACAGTAACAGCTGGTCCACGGGGGAGGGAATATGGTGATGGCAGTAGTGAGGGTCCCAGGGTCTTGTGCTTCGCCACGATATTCTGCCTTGGTGTGTATGCTAATGAACTGCTTTTACGGCTTCCTTATGTCAGTTTTCAACGACTCTGAATTTTTAGGTAAAAATCTCTCAGGAATATATTTCCATATTTCCACAAATAAGAATGATAATGATCTGGTATTTTCCTCCGTCGGCGGGGAAATGTGTGCGTTTATTCTTATGTGTTTAGCGTTTATCACTAGTTTGAGGGGCGTAGTGGGGCAGCCTCCCTCAACACCTGCCGGCGCATAATGATCGACATTTACCTTTACATTATTGACTATGTATTTTACCTTTTACTCTTGGTTTTATTATGTCAATTTGGAGTAAAGATTAATGTTGTTTTAGGAAATACTTGTACCTAAAATATGCAAGCTTCACCACACGTCACACAGCACCACACGTCACCACACGTCACACAGCACAACACGTCACCACACGGCACCACACGTCACACAGCACAACACGTCACCACACGGCACCACACGTCACACGGCACCACACGTCACACAGCACCACACGTCACACAGCACCACACGTCACCCACACGTCACCACACGTCACACAGCACCACACGTCAGGGAACACTACTGCTCTCCCGTGGTATTTCTCACTTAGGTTAGGTTAGGTTAGGTTAAGTTAAGGTGGTTAATCTTCAGGTGAAATAAACCGGGGTGCCTAATCCTCACGTGCTCTGATTTCTACCCAGAATCCAGTTTCACACCACCTCCAATGTTGTTTATGGAACCACTGCACTCCCTCCTCCTTCCCCCTCCTTCCCCTCCTCCCCTTACAGTCTTCCTGAGGTATGTGGAGTGGCGAAGGGGGATAGCTGCCCTCTCGCTTCAGAGTATTTTGCTTTTTAAGTTTAGTTTATTACATGTTAAATCTTTATTTAGATTTAAGAATTTAGTTAGAAATTAATGTCACTCAAATTTGATATATTTTGATTTCTTGGCCAATGAAAAAACCTCCCCCAGCCTCCTCACTCCACTCCCCCACACCTCCATACTCCCACCTCTCTCCCTCTCTCCCCACCCTCTCCATCCTCCCCACACCCTCTCTTCCCTCTCTCCCCCACCCCTCTCCATCCTCCCCACACCCTCTCTCTCCCCCTCCCCACCCCTCTCCATACCCCACACCCTCCCCTCTCCCCCCACCCTCCATACTCCCCACACCCCTCTCTCCGCTCCCCTCCATTACAGTCCGTAGAGAGCCACCCATACCCCTAACCTCAACAGAGACAACCACCTCCTCCCACCCCACACCTCAGTAGGAGACAACTACCCCTACTCCCCCACCCCCACACCTCAGTAGGGAAGACAACCACCCCCACCCCCACCCCCACACCCTCAGTAAGGGAAGACAACCACCCCCCCACCCCCCACCCCCACACCTTAGTAGAGACAACACCCCCACCCCCACACCTCAGTAGGGGAAACAACCACCCCCACCCCCCACCCCACCCCCACGCCTCAGTGGAACAACTAACCTCCTACCCCCACACCTTAGTAG